>NW_028181887.1:0-26327 GCF_056956725.1 Heliconius melpomene rosina | reverse complement strand
AAAGCCCCTTCACAAACTGAAAAAACTAAAAAAACCATTAACATATATATATTATAATCAACTATTATTAAATATAATAATATAAAAAAAAAAATTCTTAAAACAATAAATTCTAATCTTATTAAAACAATTAATAAATGTTTTTGTTTTGAAACAAAAATTATATTTCCAATAAAAAATATAATAATAATTAAACTTATATTTATCATTTGTTTTTATAGTTTAAAAAAAAACTTTGGTCTTGTAAACCAAAAATAAGATTTTTCTTTAAAAACTTCAAAGAAAAAGATTATCTTTATCTATAATCTCCAAAATTATTATTTTTAAAAAAACTATTCTTTGAAATTATAAAAATTTTTTTATCTAATTTAATTATATTTATTTCTTTTTTATATTTTTTACTAATAACCCTTTATCAATAGGATTATTTATTTTAATTCAAACTTTATTAACTTGTATTTTATCTGGAATAATAATCAATACTTATTGATTCTCATATATTTTATTCTTAATTTTTTTAGGAGGTTTATTAGTTCTATTCATTTATGTTTCAAGAATTGCTTCTAATGAATTATTTAAAATTTCAATCTTTAATAAAATTTTTATAATATTAGGAATTATTTTTTTATTTATATTATCATTTTATTTTAAAAATAATTTATTTTGAATAAATTTATATTTTAATGATGAAATATTAAATTTTTTTAATTTATTTATATTTTCAAATAATGAATATAATTTTAATTTAACAAAATTATATAATGAACAAACTTATTTTTTAATAATAATATTAATTATTTATCTATTTATTACTCTTATTGCAGTAGTAAAAATTACAAATATTTTTTTTGGACCTTTACGTTCAATTATATAATTTTAATTACTAATGATAAATTTATTTAAACCAATTCGAAAAATTCATCCTATTATAAAAATTATTAATGGATCTTTAATTGATTTACCTTCTCCATCTAATATTTCTTCATGATGAAATTTTGGATCTTTATTAGCTTTATGTTTAATAATTCAAATTATTACAGGATTATTTTTAACTATATATTACTCAGCAAATATTGATATTTCTTTTTATAGAGTAAATTATATTTGTCGAAATGTTAACTATGGGTGATTAATTCGTACTTTACATGCTAATGGAGCATCTTTTTTTTTTATTTGTATTTATTTACATATTGGACGAGGAATTTATTATGAATCTTTCAATTTAAAATTAACTTGACTAGTGGGAGTAATTATTTTATTTTTACTAATAGCTACAGCTTTTATAGGTTATGTTTTACCTTGAGGTCAAATATCTTTTTGAGGGGCTACAGTAATTACTAATTTATTATCTGCAATTCCATATTTAGGAAATATATTAGTAAATTGAATTTGAGGAGGATTTGCTGTTGATAATGCAACTTTAACTCGATTTTATACATTTCATTTCTTATTTCCATTTATTATTTTAATATTAACTATAATTCATTTATTATTTCTTCACCAAACTGGATCTAATAACCCTTTAGGAATTAATAGAAATTTAGATAAAATTCCATTTCACCCATTTTTTACTTTTAAAGATTTAATTGGATTTATTGTATTAATTTTTTTTTTATCTTTATTAACTTTAACAAATCCATATTTATTAGGAGATCCTGATAATTTTATTCCAGCTAATCCTTTAATTACCCCAATTCATATTCAACCAGAATGATATTTTTTATTTGCTTATGCAATTTTACGATCAATCCCTAATAAATTAGGAGGTGTAATTGCTTTAGTTTTATCCATTTTAATTTTAATTATTCTACCATTTACTTTTAATAAAAAAATTCAAGGTATTCAATTCTATCCTTTAAATCAAATTTTATTTTGATTTTTAATTATTACTATTATTTTATTAACTTGAATTGGATCACGACCAGTAGAAATACCTTATATTATTACAGGACAAATTTTAACTTTAATTTATTTTTCTTATTTTATTATTAACCCAATTTTAAATAAATTTTGAGATAAATTAATTTTTTACTAATTAATGAGCTTGTTTAAGCATTTGTTTTGAAAACTTAAGAAAGAATAAATATTCTATTAATTTATACTAAATTTATTTTATTAATTTAATAATATTTTTAAACCTAAAAAAAATAATAAATAATTTAAAGAAATAGGTAAATATCTTTTTCAACATAAATATATTAATTTATCATAACGATAACGAGGTAAAGTACCACGAACTCAAATAAAAAAAAAAGAAATAAATACTAACTTCAAATAAAATAATAAATTTAATTCATAACCTCCTATATTAAAAATAATAAATAATATTCTTATAAATAAAATTCTTGAATATTCAGCTAAAAAAATTAAAGCAAATCCCCCTCTTCTATATTCAATATTAAATCCTGAAACTAATTCTCTTTCCCCTTCTGCAAAATCAAATGGAGTTCGATTAGTTTCAGCTAATATCGAAGAAAATAAACATAATCTTAATGGAATTATTATAAAAATAAATCAATTTAAAAATTGATATTCTCTAAATTTAATTAAATTTAAATCTATAATTATAATAATTCTTGATATTAAAATTAAAGATAATCTAACTTCATAAGAAATTGTCTGAGCAACTGCTCGTAAACCTCCTAATAACGAATAATTTCTATTTGAAGATCAACCAGCAATTAATAAAGTATAAACCCCAACTCTTGTGCAAGATAAAAAAAATAATAAACCTAAATTAAACATAATTATATTAAATAAATAGGGAATCACTATTCAAATAATTAATGATAATATAAATCTAATAATAGGAGAAAAATAATAAGAAAAATAATTTGAATAATTTAAATATACTTGTTCTTTTGAAAATAATTTAATAGCATCAGAAAAAGGTTGTAAAATTCCTATAATTCCTAATTTATTAGGTCCTTTACGAATTTGAATATATCCTAAAACTTTTCGTTCTAATAAAGTTAAAAAAGCAACCCCAATTAAAACCCCAATTAATAAAAATAAACCCCCAATTATAATATTAATAACATCAATTATTATCAATACTATCTATATAATAAATTATATATAAATGAATTCTAAAATCATTACATTTTTCTGCCAAAATAGTTTATATAAATATTAATAATATTCTTAAAATTAAATTATTTATAATATTTGATCCTTTCGTACTAAAATATTTTTTTTTTATTAAAAGATAGAAACCAACCTGGCTCACACCGGTTTGAACTCAGATCATGTAAGATTTTAATGATCGAACAGATCAAAATTTTAAACTTTTGCATTTAAATTTTATCTTAATCCAACATCGAGGTCGCAACCTTTTTTTTTTATTTGTACTAAAAAAAAAAATTACGCTGTTATCCCTAAGGTAATTTTTTCTTATAATCATAATTTATGGATCATTTATTCAATTATTTATGTTTATTTTTTAAAAAAAAGTTATTTTAATTTTTCTATCACCCCAATAAAATAATTACAATTATTTAAATTTATTATTATATATTAAATATTAAAAAATTATAATTATAAAACTCTATAGGGTCTTCTCGTCTTTTTAAATTATTTTAACTTTTTAATAAAAAAATTAATTTCAATTTTTAATTTAGAGACAGTTTATATTTCATCAAATCTTTCATACAAGTCTTCAATTAAAAGACTAATTATTATGCTACCTTTGTACAGTCAATATACTGCAGCCCTTTAATTTTTAAATCAGTGGGCAGATTAGACTTTAAATTATTAATCAAAAAGACATGTTTTTGATAAACAAGTGAATATAAAAATTTGCCGAATTCCTTTAAATTAATTTTAATTTAAATTTAATATGTAAAAATTTAATATACTAATTTTATCATTATTTCTAATTTTTTTCTGTTATAAATTATATTTTTATAAAAATTTAAATATAATTTTAAATTTTATTTTTTCTTTTTAAAATTTTTTATAATAAATTTTATTTTATAAACAATATAAATTTTAAAAATTTTAAATTTAATTTAATATATATATATATATATATATATATATATATATATATATAAAAATTTAAATTAAAGCTTATCCCTTAATATATTTAATTTTAAAAATTTTTTAATTAAATAAAAAATTAAAAAATATTTTAAATTTAAAATTAAATTTTTTTCTAAAAAAACTAGATATATTTAAAAACGATTAACATTTCATTTCAAATTAATTATTTAAAATAATTATTCAACATTAAATTTTTTAATTAATTAACTCTTTTAAATTCGAGATTTTTTTAACTAATAAATATTTTTTAATAAACTCTGATACACAAGATACAATAATTAAAATTTACTTTTTAATTAATTAATTTTTCAAATTTATTTCAAATTTCTTTTTCAATACTATTTTATTATAAATAATTATATTTTTTCTCTAAAAAATACTTTAACATCCCCCAATATTAAAAATTTTTTTATTAAATATAATTTTTTTAATTTTTCCCCTCAAATTAATTATTTATTATAATATCTTTTCAATGTAAATGAAATACTTTATTCAAGCTCTAATTTGATCATTCTAGAAACACTTTCCAGTACCTCTACTTTGTTACGACTTATTTCAATTTTTAAATGAAAGTGACGGGCAATATGTACATATTTCAATTATTAATCATTTTAACAAACTAATTAAAATTACATTTAAATCCACCTTCAATTTTATATTAAAAAATTTATTTTCGTTTAAATAAATTTATTGTAATCCATCTTAATCTTAATTATAATCTGCATCTTGATCTGAATTAATTTATATTTAAAATTTTAAAATATTATTTTTATATAAAAATATTTTTTTAACAATGATATACAAAATTTTTTATTAAGTAAATTTATTCGTGGATTATCAATTACTAGACAGATTCCTCTAAATGAACTAAAATACCGCCATTTTATTTAAGTTTCAATATTTATTATTTACTATTTTAGTATTTAAAATTAAATTTTTAATAATAGGGTATCTAATCCTAGTTTATAATAAAATTTACTAAATCATAATTTTTATATAAATTTTAATTAAATTAAAATTTCACCTTATAATTTAATATTTTTTAAAATAATATTATTATTTATTATTTACTGAATTAATTTAATTTAACTTTTGTTTAACCGCAACTGCTGGCACAAAATTAGTTATTAATTTTTTTATTACTAAATCTTAATTTCTTAAATTTTTAATATTAATTACTACAAAACATTATTAATTATTTTTAAAATAATTAAAATTATTCACTAAAATTTATATGTAAAATAAATTAAAAATAAATTATTTAAAATATAAAATTTTATCTATTATTATAAAATTTTATATAGAATTTTTTTTTTTTTTTTATAAATTAAATTTTTAATTGTATATATTTATATATATATAATAATAAATTTAATTAATATATATATATAAATTAACATTAATTATTAAATTTTTAATATTTCTATTTCTCCTATTTTTATAATATCCATATTGAAAATTAAAATATATAATAAACAATTATTAATTAATTAAAAAAAAAAATATTATAAATATAATATTAATTAAATAATAATTTATTAATTTTAAAAGTAATAATATATTAAATTATTTAATATAATATTTAAATTAATAATTAATAAATTAATTTATATATATATATATATTTATAAATACACACGTATATATTTGAATATCTTTTATTTTTTTTTTATTTAAATATAAATTTTATTTAACTATATATATTAACCATATTTAATATTTTTTATATTAAATATTATAAAATTTAAAAATAAGCTAAAATAAGCTTTTGGGTTCATACCCCAAATATAAAGGAAATCCCTTTTTTTTAAAAATAAAGTGCCTGATAAAAGGATTATTCTGATAGGATAAATTATGTAATTTTTTACCTTTATTATATTTTATAGAATTAAACTATATCTAATAATTTCAAAAATTATTGTGCATCTTACACTAAAATATAATTTTTATATAGTGAATTTAAATTCGTCTTTAGAATATTTTATTCTTATTTTTTATTTTATTAATTAATAATTCAAATAAAATATTTTTCTTATTTATTTTATTTTTCAGAACTATAATTTCTATTTCATCAAATTCATGATTAGGATGTTGAATTGGTTTAGAAATTAATTTACTTAGATTTATCCCCTTAATCTCTTCCCCCAATAATTTATTAAATTCAGAAGCTTCCTTAAAATATTTTCTAACCCAATCTATTGCATCAATTAATTTTTTATTTTCTATTTTATTAAATTTATTTTTTATAAAAATATTTATTAATGATTTTTTATCGATTATTATAAATTCCGCAATATTAATAAAAATAGGTTCTGTTCCTTTTCATTTTTGATTTCCTAATATTATAGAAGGATTATCATGATTTAATAGATTTATTTTAATAACATGACAAAAAATTTCACCAATAATTTTATTATCTTATAATATAAATTTTAATTTTTTAATTTTTATTATAATTTTTAATGTTATAATTGGAGCTATAGGAAGATTTAATCAAACTTCTTTACGTAAATTAATAGCTTTTTCTTCAATTAATAACATTGGTTGATTAATTTCAGCTTTATTAATTAGAGAAAATTTATGATTAATATATTTTTTATTTTATTCAATATTTTTATTTATTTCATGTTTTTTATTTTATATTACCAATATTTTTTATATAAATCAATTATTTAATTTTAATTATAATTTCTTAATTAAATTTTCAATTATAATTAATTTTTTATCATTAGGAGGATTACCTCCATTTTTAGGATTTTTTCCTAAATGAATTATTATTAATTTTTTAATTAATAATAATCTTATTATTATTAATTTTTTTTTTATTATAAGTAGATTAGTAATATTATTTATTTATATTCGAATTATTTACTTTTCATTTATATTTTTTTCTTTAAAATTAAAATGAATTAAAATTTTTATTAAAAATAATTTATTTTTTTTAATTTATTTTTTTAATTTTCTTTCTTTATTAGGTATAATTATTAGAACTTTATTTTTTATTTAATTTAAGGTTTTAAGTTAAATAAACTAATAATCTTCAAAATTATTTATAAAGAAATTCTTTAAGCCTTAAATTAATTTATCAAGTTTTAATAATTTTATTATACCTTAAAATTTGCAATTTTAAATCATATTTGAATATAAAACTTAATAAAAGAGAAATTTCTCGTTAATAAATTTACAATTTATCGCTTATATACTCAGCCATTTTATTAGCGAAAATGACTTTTTTCAACAAATCATAAAGATATTGGAACTTTATATTTTATTTTTGGAATTTGAGCAGGAATAGTTGGAACATCTCTTAGTATTTTAATTCGAATAGAATTAGGAAATCCAGGATCATTAATTGGAGATGATCAAATTTATAATACTATTGTTACAGCTCATGCTTTTATTATAATTTTTTTTATAGTTATACCTATTATAATCGGGGGATTTGGAAATTGACTAGTTCCATTAATATTAGGAGCTCCTGATATAGCTTTCCCCCGAATAAATAATATAAGATTTTGACTTTTACCTCCATCATTAATTTTATTAATTTCAAGAAGAATTGTAGAAAATGGAGCAGGGACAGGATGAACTGTTTACCCCCCTTTATCATCTAATATTGCTCATGGAGGTTCCTCTGTTGATTTAGCTATCTTTTCTTTACATTTAGCTGGAATTTCCTCAATTTTAGGAGCAATTAATTTTATTACAACTATTATTAATATACGAATTAATAATATATCATTCGATCAATTACCCTTATTTGTTTGAGCCGTAGGTATTACAGCTTTATTATTACTTTTATCTTTACCAGTTTTAGCTGGAGCTATCACTATATTATTAACTGATCGAAATTTAAATACATCATTTTTTGATCCTGCAGGAGGAGGTGATCCTATTTTATATCAACATTTATTTTGATTTTTTGGACATCCTGAAGTATATATTTTAATTTTACCCGGATTTGGAATAATTTCTCATATTATTTCTCAAGAAAGTGGAAAAAAGGAAACTTTTGGATGTTTAGGAATAATTTATGCTATAATAGCAATTGGATTGCTAGGATTTATTGTATGAGCTCATCATATATTTACAGTAGGAATAGATATTGATACTCGAGCATATTTTACTTCAGCTACTATAATCATTGCAGTTCCAACTGGAATTAAAATTTTTAGTTGATTGGCAACTTTACATGGAACACAAATTAATTATAGTCCTTCAATATTATGAAGTTTAGGATTTATTTTCTTATTCACAGTAGGAGGATTAACAGGTGTAGTTTTAGCTAATTCCTCAATTGATATTACTCTTCATGATACTTATTATGTAGTAGCCCATTTTCATTATGTTTTATCTATAGGAGCTGTATTCGCTATTCTAGGAGGTTTTGTTCATTGATATTCCCTATTTACCGGATTATTATTAAATCCCTATTTATTAAAAATTCAATTTATTTCCATATTTATTGGTGTTAATTTAACATTTTTTCCTCAACATTTTTTAGGATTAGCTGGTATACCCCGTCGTTATTCTGATTATCCAGATAATTTTATATCATGAAATATTATTTCTTCATTTGGTTCATATATTTCATTATTTTCCATAATTTTAATTATTATTATTATTTGAGAATCAATAATTAACCAACGAATAATTCTATTTTCATTAAATATACCATCCTCTATTGAATGATATCAAAATTTACCTCCTTCTGAACATTCTTATAATGAACTTCCTATTTTAAGAAATTTCTAATATGGCAGATTATATGTAATGGATTTAAACCCCATTTATAAAGGAATATCCTTTTTTTAGAAATGGCAACCTGATCTAATTTAAATTATCAAAATAGAGCTTCCCCATTAATAGAACAAATTATTTTTTTCCATGACCATACATTAATTATTTTAATTATAATTACAATTTTAGTAGCATATTTAATAATAAATTTATTTTTCAATAATTATATTAATCGATTTTTATTAGAAAGTCAAATAATTGAATTAATTTGAACTATTTTACCAGCTATTACTTTAATTTTTATTGCACTTCCATCATTACGATTATTATATCTTTTAGATGAACTTAATAATCCTTTAATTACATTAAAATCAATTGGACATCAATGATATTGAAGATATGAATATTCTGATTTTAATAATATTGAATTTGATTCATATATAATTCAATCTAATGAAAATTTAAATAATTTTCGACTTTTAGATGTTGATAATCGTATTATTTTACCTATAAATAATCAAATTCGTATTTTAGTTACAGCTACAGACGTAATTCACTCGTGAACAATTCCGTCATTAGGAGTAAAAATTGACGCTAATCCAGGACGATTAAATCAAACTAGATTTTTTATTAATCGTCCTGGAATTTATTATGGTCAATGTTCTGAAATTTGTGGAGCAAATCATAGTTTTATACCTATTGTTATTGAAAGAATCCCTATAAAAAACTTTATTAATTGAATTAATAATTATTCATTAGATGACTGAAAGCAAGTACTGGTCTCTTAAACCATTTTATAGTAAATTAGCATTTACTTCTAATGATAAAGAATTAGTTAATAAATAACATAAATATGTCAAATTTAAATTATTACTTTTTGTAATATTCTTTTATTCCTCAAATAATACCTATCAATTGAATAATTTCATTATTATTTTTTATTTCTATTTTTATTAGTTTTATAATTATAAATTATTTTATTTTTAATTATAAAAATAATTTTAATTTTAAAAAAATTAATAAAAATAATTTAAAAAAAAAATTTTGAAAATGATAAATAATCTTTTCTCAATCTTTGATCCTTCAACAAATTTATTTAATTTCCCATTTAATTGAATTAGAACATTTATTGGATTATTATTTATTCCTTTTTCTTTCTGATTTTTTCCTAATCGTCATTATTTATTATGAAATTTTATTTCAAATAAACTTCATAATGAATTTAAAACTTTATTAGGACCAAATAGAATTAATGGATCAACTTTTATTTTTATTTCATTATTCTTTTTTATTTTATTTAATAATTTTTTAGGTTTATTCCCATATATTTTTACTAGAACAAGTCATCTTAATATATCCCTTTCATTATCATTAACATTATGGTTAAGATTTATAATTTATGGATGATTAAATAATACACAACATATATTTATTCATATAATTCCTCAAGGAACACCAACTATTTTAATACCTTTTATAGTAATAATTGAGACTATTAGTAATATTATTCGACCTGGAACTTTAGCAGTTCGATTAACAGCTAATATAATTGCAGGTCATTTACTTTTAACTTTATTAAGTAATACAGGTATTAATATACCTAATTATTTATTAATTATTTTAATTATTATCCAAATTTTATTGTTAATTCTTGAATCTGCCGTAGCAATTATTCAATCTTATGTAATTTCTATTTTAAGAACTCTTTATTCTAGAGAAGTAAATTAATGTCTAATCATAATCATCCATATCACTTAGTTGACTACAGACCTTGACCCTTAACAGGAGCTATTGGAGTAATAACCTTAGTAACTGGTTTAGTTAAATGATTTCATAATTTTAATATAAACTTATTATTTATTGGATATATTATCGTATTATTAACCATATTCCAATGATGACGAGATATTTGTCGAGAAGGAACATTCCAAGGAAAACATACTATTATAGTATCAAAAGGTTTACGATGAGGAATAATTTTATTTATTATTTCTGAAATCTTTTTCTTCATTTCTTTTTTCTGGGCATTTTTTCATAGAAGTTTATCCCCAAATATTGAAATTGGATCAATTTGACCTCCTACTAATATTTTAGTATTTAATCCATTTCAAATTCCTTTATTAAATACTATTATTCTTATTACTTCAGGAATTACAGTAACATGAGCTCATCACGCTTTAATAGAAAATAATTATACTCAAGTTTCACAAAGATTATTTTTAACTATTATACTTGGATTTTATTTTACTATTTTACAAGCATATGAATACTTAGAAGCTTCTTTCTCAATTGCTGATAGAATTTATGGATCTACTTTTTTTATAGCAACAGGATTTCATGGTTTACATGTAATTATTGGAACAATTTTTCTTTTAACATGTTTTATTCGTCATATTAATTTTCATTTCTCAAGAACTCATCATTTCGGATTTGAAGCAGCAGCATGATATTGACATTTTGTTGATGTAGTTTGATTATTTCTTTATATTTCAATTTATTGATGAGGAAATTAATTATTTATATAATATATTTAGTATATTTGACTTCCAATCAAAAAGTTTAATAATTTTAATATAAATAATTATATTAATATTAATAATATCTTTTATCATAATAACAATTGCTAATATTTTCATATTAATTTCACTATTAATCTCAAAAAAATCATTTCTAGATCGAGAAAAATGTTCACCATTTGAATGTGGATTTGACCCTAAATCTTTAGCTCGAATTCCATTTTCTTTACATTTCTTTTTAATCACAATAATTTTTTTAATTTTTGATGTAGAAATTGCATTAATTTTTCCAATTATCCCAACATTTTATTTAGTAAATTTTTTATCTTGATTTAAAATAAGTTTTTTTTTTATTTTAATACTATTATTAGGAATTTATCATGAATGAAATCAAAATATACTAAATTGATCAAATTAGGATTATAGTTTAATTAAACATTTGATTTGCATTCAAAAAATATTGAATTTTATTCAATTTATCTTAAATAAGAAGCAATTTGCATTTAATTTCGACTTAAAAGATAGAGTTAATAACTCCTTATTTATTAATTGAAACCAAAAAGAGGTATATCACTGTTAATGATAAAATTGAATAAAAATTCCAATTAGAAATATATTGTAATTAAGCTGCTAACTTAATTTTTAGTGATTTATTATCATTAATATTTCTTTTAATTTAATTTATATAGTTTATTAAAACATTACATTTTCATTGTAAAAATAAAAAATTTTTTTTTTATAAATAAATTCTTATTTAAAGATTTTTTAATCACCTTAATATCTTCAATATTATACTCTTTATTTAAGCTATTTAAATTAAATTATTAAAAAAATAAATATAAATATTATTCATAAAATAAATCTAAATAAATAAATTTTAAAATTATTTATTTGATAAATATAATAAATAATAGAATTATTTTTTATAATATAAAATAATCCTTGTCCTCTATATATTTCTCTTCAACCTAAATCAATATTTTTATATAATATTTGCCCCATTTTTAAATAAAAATAATTTATCCCATATGTAGATAAATTTGGTAAAAATCATATTATAACATAAAAATATCTTAATTCATAAAAACATAAAAATTTATTTAGTGAATAAATTTTTATATTTCTAATTAAATAACCTAATAATAAACCAAATAAAGTCACATAAATAACTATTATTTTTAAATTAAAAGGCAAATAAATTATATAAGGATAACAAAAAATTATTCATCTTAATATTCTCCCCGAAACTAATCTTATAAATAATAAAATAATTATACTTTTTAATATAGTATAATCCTCATCATATAAATTATAAATTGATAATAAATTAAAATCATTAATTATTAAATATATTAATAAACGAATAGTGTAAAATATTGTTAATCCAGTTGAAAAATAATATAAAAAAAAAATCAATATATTTAAATTTCTTATTCTTACTATTTCTAAAATAATATCCTTAGAATAAAAACCTGCTAAAAATGGAATTCCACATAAAGCTAAATTTGAAATATTTAAACATAAAGAAGTTATTGGAATATAAATTCTAATTCCCCCTATTATTCGAATATCCTGATTATCATTTATTATATGAATAATTACCCCGGCACATATAAATAATAAAGCCTTAAATATAGCATGAGTTAATAAATGATAAAAAGCTAAATCATTAAATCCTATTCTTAAAATTCTTATTATTAAACCTAATTGTCTTAATGTTGATAAAGCAATAATTTTTTTTAAATCAAACTCATAATTAGCACAAATTCCTGCTATTAATATTGTTAAAGAAGATAATAATAATAAAATTTTTAAAAAAATTATTTCAACTAATAAATTATTAAAACGAATTAATAAATAAACCCCAGCTGTTACTAATGTAGAAGAATGAACTAAAGCAGAAACAGGAGTAGGTGCTGCTATTGCAGCAGGTAATCATGAACTAAATGGAATTTGAGCTCTTTTTGTTATAGCAGCAATAATAATTAATAAACCAATAAATTTTATTGAAAAATCATGTATTATTAAATTTAAATAAAAAATATAATTTCAACTTCCATAATTTATTATTCATGAAATCAATAATAAAATTATTACATCACCAATTCGATTAGATAACGCTGTCAATATTCCAGCATTATAAGACTTCATATTTTGATAATAAATTACTAAACAATATGAAACTAATCCTAAACCATCTCACCCTAATAAAATTCTAATTATATTTGGTCTAATAATTAACAAAATTATCGAGAAAACAAATATTAAAACTAAATAAATAAATCGATTTAAATTTAATTCTGATCTTATATATCTTTTTCTATAATAAATAACTGAAGAAGAAATTAAAGAAACAAATATTATAAATAATAATGATATTCAATCTAATAAAATTGATATAACAATTCTTATAGAATTAAAAGAAATAATCTCCCACTCAAAAAAAATTACTAAATTATTTATAATAAAATAAATTACTATAAAAAAATTAATTAATATAAAAAAAAAAAAAAAAAAAAACTAATAAGACAAATAGAATATTTTTTAATAACTTAAAATGATGATAAATATCATATTTTTGACTCCACAAATCAATATTTTTATTAAATTATTTAAGTAAAATCAAATTATTCTATAATCAATTTTTATAACTAAAATATTTAATGGTAATCAGTGCAATATTAATATTAAATATTCTCGAGAAGTTCCTCTATAAAATCTATAAATTCTTATATTATACTTTCCATGTTGAGTAAAAGAATATAAGTATAATCTATATCCAGCTCTAAAAAAAGAAATTATTATAAGTATAATTATTCTTCACCAAGATCATCTAACTAATCTATTAATTAAACTAATTTCTCCTATTAAATTTAATGATGGAGGAGCTGCTATATTTGAAGATATTAATAAAAATCATCACAATCTTATTGAAGGTATAAAATTTATTATCCCTTTATTAATAAATATTCTTCGTCTATTTAATCGTTCATAATTAATATTAGATAAACAAAATATTCCAGAAGAACATAATCCATGACCAATTATTAAAATATAAGAACCTAAAAATCCTCAATAATTTATTGTTATCAATCCCCCAATTACTAATCTTATATGAGCTACAGAAGAATAAGCAATTAAAGATTTTATATCAATTTGACAAAAACATTTTAATCTAATAAAAAATCCTCCAATTAATCTTATTACTACTCAAATATATCTTCATCTTAAATTTATTTTTTGTAAAATTATTAATATTCGTAATAATCCATATCCCCCTAACTTTAATATAATTGCAGCTAAAATTATTGAGCCAGAAATAGGAGCTTCAACATGAGCTTTTGGTAATCATAAATGAACAAAATATATAGGTATTTTTACTAAAAAAGCAAAAATTAATCTTAAATATAATATAATTAAATTATAATCATAAAATTTTATTATATATATAATTATAAAATTTATTTCCTTATAAATATAAAAAATTCCTATTAATAAAGGCAAAGAAGCAAATAATGTATAAAATAAAAGATATATACCAGCTTGAATTCGCTCAGGTTGATACCCTCATCCAATAATTAATATTAAAGTAGGAATTAATCTTCCCTCAAAAAATAAATAAAATAAAAATAAATTTATAGTTCTAAAAGTTAAATATAATATTAATATTAAAAAAATAATATTAAATAAAAATAAATTTTTAAAAAAATTATTTTTATTTAATCTTTCTCTAGCTATAATTATTAAAAATGTAATTCAGATTCTTAATAAAATTAACCCATATGAAATTATGTCACAACCTAATATATAACTTAAATTAAAAAAATTTATAATAGAAACTCTTATATTTATAAATATAAACATTATAAATATAAATATAAACTGAACCATTCAAAATATATTATATTTTAAACATATTGGTATTATAAAAATTATTATTATTAAATATTTTATCATTAAATTAAATTAAAACTTTGAAAATAATCATTCCCATGAGTTCGAATTATTGAAACTAAAATTGATAAACCTAAAGCCCCTTCACAAACTGAAAAAACTAAAAAAACCATTAACATATATATATTATAATCAACTATTATTAAATATAATAATATAAAAAAAAAAATTCTTAAAACAATAAATTCTAATCTTATTAAAACAATTAATAAATGTTTTTGTTTTGAAACAAAAATTATATTTCCAATAAAAAATATAATAATAATTAAACTTATATTTATCATTTGTTTTTATAGTTTAAAAAAAAACTTTGGTCTTGTAAACCAAAAATAAGATTTTTCTTTAAAAACTTCAAAGAAAAAGATTATCTTTATCTATAATCTCCAAAATTATTATTTTTAAAAAAACTATTCTTTGAAATTATAAAAATTTTTTTATCTAATTTAATTATATTTATTTCTTTTTTTATATTTTTTACTAATAACCCTTTATCAATAGGATTATTTATTTTAATTCAAACTTTATTAACTTGTATTTTATCTGGAATAATAATCAATACTTATTGATTCTCATATATTTTATTCTTAATTTTTTTAGGAGGTTTATTAGTTCTATTCATTTATGTTTCAAGAATTGCTTCTAATGAATTATTTAAAATTTCAATCTTTAATAAAATTTTTATAATATTAGGAATTATTTTTTTATTTATATTATCATTTTATTTTAAAAATAATTTATTTTGAATAAATTTATATTTTAATGATGAAATATTAAATTTTTTTAATTTATTTATATTTTCAAATAATGAATATAATTTTAATTTAACAAAATTATATAATGAACAAACTTATTTTTTAATAATAATATTAATTATTTATCTATTTATTACTCTTATTGCAGTAGTAAAAATTACAAATATTTTTTTTGGACCTTTACGTTCAATTATATAATTTTAATTACTAATGATAAATTTATTTAAACCAATTCGAAAAATTCATCCTATTATAAAAATTATTAATGGATCTTTAATTGATTTACCTTCTCCATCTAATATTTCTTCATGATGAAATTTTGGATCTTTATTAGCTTTATGTTTAATAATTCAAATTATTACAGGATTATTTTTAACTATATATTACTCAGCAAATATTGATATTTCTTTTTATAGAGTAAATTATATTTGTCGAAATGTTAACTATGGGTGATTAATTCGTACTTTACATGCTAATGGAGCATCTTTTTTTTTTATTTGTATTTATTTACATATTGGACGAGGAATTTATTATGAATCTTTCAATTTAAAATTAACTTGACTAGTGGGAGTAATTATTTTATTTTTACTAATAGCTACAGCTTTTATAGGTTATGTTTTACCTTGAGGTCAAATATCTTTTTGAGGGGCTACAGTAATTACTAATTTATTATCTGCAATTCCATATTTAGGAAATATATTAGTAAATTGAATTTGAGGAGGATTTGCTGTTGATAATGCAACTTTAACTCGATTTTATACATTTCATTTCTTATTTCCATTTATTATTTTAATATTAACTATAATTCATTTATTATTTCTTCACCAAACTGGATCTAATAACCCTTTAGGAATTAATAGAAATTTAGATAAAATTCCATTTCACCCATTTTTTACTTTTAAAGATTTAATTGGATTTATTGTATTAATTTTTTTTTTATCTTTATTAACTTTAACAAATCCATATTTATTAGGAGATCCTGATAATTTTATTCCAGCTAATCCTTTAATTACCCCAATTCATATTCAACCAGAATGATATTTTTTATTTGCTTATGCAATTTTACGATCAATCCCTAATAAATTAGGAGGTGTAATTGCTTTAGTTTTATCCATTTTAATTTTAATTATTCTACCATTTACTTTTAATAAAAAAATTCAAGGTATTCAATTCTATCCTTTAAATCAAATTTTATTTTGATTTTTAATTATTACTATTATTTTATTAACTTGAATTGGATCACGACCAGTAGAAATACCTTATATTATTACAGGACAAATTTTAACTTTAATTTATTTTTCTTATTTTATTATTAACCCAATTTTAAATAAATTTTGAGATAAATTAATTTTTTACTAATTAATGAGCTTGTTTAAGCATTTGTTTTGAAAACTTAAGAAAGAATAAATATTCTATTAATTTATACTAAATTTATTTTATTAATTTAATAATATTTTTAAACCTAAAAAAAATAATAAATAATTTAAAGAAATAGGTAAATATCTTTTTCAACATAAATATATTAATTTATCATAACGATAACGAGGTAAAGTACCACGAACTCAAATAAAAAAAAAAGAAATAAATACTAACTTCAAATAAAATAATAAATTTAATTCATAACCTCCTATATTAAAAATAATAAATAATATTCTTATAAATAAAATTCTTGAATATTCAGCTAAAAAAATTAAAGCAAATCCCCCTCTTCTATATTCAATATTAAATCCTGAAACTAATTCTCTTTCCCCTTCTGCAAAATCAAATGGAGTTCGATTAGTTTCAGCTAATATCGAAGAAAATAAACATAATCTTAATGGAATTATTATAAAAATAAATCAATTTAAAAATTGATATTCTCTAAATTTAATTAAATTTAAATCTATAATTATAATAATTCTTGATATTAAAATTAAAGATAATCTAACTTCATAAGAAATTGTCTGAGCAACTGCTCGTAAACCTCCTAATAACGAATAATTTCTATTTGAAGATCAACCAGCAATTAATAAAGTATAAACCCCAACTCTTGTGCAAGATAAAAAAAATAATAAACCTAAATTAAACATAATTATATTAAATAAATAGGGAATCACTATTCAAATAATTAATGATAATATAAATCTAATAATAGGAGAAAAATAATAAGAAAAATAATTTGAATAATTTAAATATACTTGTTCTTTTGAAAATAATTTAATAGCATCAGAAAAAGGTTGTAAAATTCCTATAATTCCTAATTTATTAGGTCCTTTACGAATTTGAATATATCCTAAAACTTTTCGTTCTAATAAAGTTAAAAAAGCAACCCCAATTAAAACCCCAATTAATAAAAATAAACCCCCAATTATAATATTAATAACATCAATTATTATCAATACTATCTATATAATAAATTATATATAAATGAATTCTAAAATCATTACATTTTTCTGCCAAAATAGTTTATATAAATATTAATAATATTCTTAAAATTAAATTATTTATAATATTTGATCCTTTCGTACTAAAATATTTTTTTTTTATTAAAAGATAGAAACCAACCTGGCTCACACCGGTTTGAACTCAGATCATGTAAGATTTTAATGATCGAACAGATCAAAATTTTAAACTTTTGCATTTAAATTTTATCTTAATCCAACATCGAGGTCGCAACCTTTTTTTTTTATTTGTACTAAAAAAAAAAATTACGCTGTTATCCCTAAGGTAATTTTTTCTTATAATCATAATTTATGGATCATTTATTCAATTATTTATGTTTATTTTTTAAAAAAAAGTTATTTTAATTTTTCTATCACCCCAATAAAATAATTACAATTATTTAAATTTATTATTATATATTAAATATTAAAAAATTATAATTATAAAACTCTATAGGGTCTTCTCGTCTTTTTAAATTATTTTAACTTTTTAATAAAAAAATTAATTTCAATTTTTAATTTAGAGACAGTTTATATTTCATCAAATCTTTCATACAAGTCTTCAATTAAAAGACTAATTATTATGCTACCTTTGTACAGTCAATATACTGCAGCCCTTTAATTTTTAAATCAGTGGGCAGATTAGACTTTAAATTATTAATCAAAAAGACATGTTTTTGATAAACAAGTGAATATAAAAATTTGCCGAATTCCTTTAAATTAATTTTAATTTAAATTTAATATGTAAAAATTTAATATACTAATTTTATCATTATTTCTAATTTTTTTCTGTTATAAATTATATTTTTATAAAAATTTAAATATAATTTTAAATTTTATTTTTTCTTTTTAAAATTTTTTATAATAAATTTTATTTTATAAACAATATAAATTTTAAAAATTTTAAATTTAATTTAATATATATATATATATATATATATATATATATATATATTATAAAAATTTAAATTAAAGCTTATCCCTTAATATATTTAATTTTAAAAATTTTTTAATTAAATAAAAAATTAAAAAATATTTTAAATTTAAAATTAAATTTTTTTCTAAAAAAACTAGATATATTTAAAAACGATTAACATTTCATTTCAAATTAATTATTTAAAATAATTATTCAACATTAAATTTTTTAATTAATTAACTCTTTTAAATTCGAGATTTTTTTAACTAATAAATATTTTTTAATAAACTCTGATACACAAGATACAATAATTAAAATTTACTTTTTAATTAATTAATTTTTCAAATTTATTTCAAATTTCTTTTTCAATACTATTTTATTATAAATAATTATATTTTTTCTCTAAAAAATACTTTAACATCCCCCAATATTAAAAATTTTTTTATTAAATATAATTTTTTTAATTTTTCCCCTCAAATTAATTATTTATTATAATATCTTTTCAATGTAAATGAAATACTTTATTCAAGCTCTAATTTGATCATTCTAGAAACACTTTCCAGTACCTCTACTTTGTTACGACTTATTTCAATTTTTAAATGAAAGTGACGGGCAATATGTACATATTTCAATTATTAATCATTTTAACAAACTAATTAAAATTACATTTAAATCCACCTTCAATTTTATATTAAAAAATTTATTTTCGTTTAAATAAATTTATTGTAATCCATCTTAATCTTAATTATAATCTGCATCTTGATCTGAATTAATTTATATTTAAAATTTTAAAATATTATTTTTATATAAAAATATTTTTTTAACAATGATATACAAAATTTTTTATTAAGTAAATTTATTCGTGGATTATCAATTACTAGACAGATTCCTCTAAATGAACTAAAATACCGCCATTTTATTTAAGTTTCAATATTTATTATTTACTATTTTAGTATTTAAAATTAAATTTTTAATAATAGGGTATCTAATCCTAGTTTATAATAAAATTTACTAAATCATAATTTTTATATAAATTTTAATTAAATTAAAATTTCACCTTATAATTTAATATTTTTTAAAATAATATTATTATTTATTATTTACTGAATTAATTTAATTTAACTTTTGTTTAACCGCAACTGCTGGCACAAAATTAGTTATTAATTTTTTTATTACTAAATCTTAATTTCTTAAATTTTTAATATTAATTACTACAAAACATTATTAATTATTTTTAAAATAATTAAAATTATTCACTAAAATTTATATGTAAAATAAATTAAAAATAAATTATTTAAAATATAAAATTTTATCTATTATTATAAAATTTTATATAGAATTTTTTTTTTTTTTTTTATAAATTAAATTTTTAATTGTATATATTTATATATATATAATAATAAATTTAATTAATATATATATATAAATTAACATTAATTATTAAATTTTTAATATTTCTATTTCTCCTATTTTTATAATATCCATATTGAAAATTAAAATATATAATAAACAATTATTAATTAATTAAAAAAAAAAATATTATAAATATAATATTAATTAAATAATAATTTATTAATTTTAAAAGTAATAATATATTAAATTATTTAATATAATATTTAAATTAATAATTAATAAATTAATTTATATATATATATATATTTATAAATACACACGTATATATTTGAATATCTTTTATTTTTTTTTTATTTAAATATAAATTTTATTTAACTATATATATTAACCATATTTAATATTTTTTATATTAAATATTATAAAATTTAAAAATAAGCTAAAATAAGCTTTTGGGTTCATACCCCAAATATAAAGGAAATCCCTTTTTTTTAAAAATAAAGTGCCTGATAAAAGGATTATTCTGATAGGATAAATTATGTAATTTTTTACCTTTATTATATTTTATAGAATTAAACTATATCTAATAATTTCAAAAATTATTGTGCATCTTACACTAAAATATAATTTTTATATAGTGAATTTAAATTCGTCTTTAGAATATTTTATTCTTATTTTTTATTTTATTAATTAATAATTCAAATAAAATATTTTTCTTATTTATTTTATTTTTCAGAACTATAATTTCTATTTCATCAAATTCATGATTAGGATGTTGAATTGGTTTAGAAATTAATTTACTTAGATTTATCCCCTTAATCTCTTCCCCCAATAATTTATTAAATTCAGAAGCTTCCTTAAAATATTTTCTAACCCAATCTATTGCATCAATTAATTTTTTATTTTCTATTTTATTAAATTTATTTTTTATAAAAATATTTATTAATGATTTTTTATCGATTATTATAAATTCCGCAATATTAATAAAAATAGGTTCTGTTCCTTTTCATTTTTGATTTCCTAATATTATAGAAGGATTATCATGATTTAATAGATTTATTTTAATAACATGACAAAAAATTTCACCAATAATTTTATTATCTTATAATATAAATTTTAATTTTTTAATTTTTATTATAATTTTTAATGTTATAATTGGAGCTATAGGAAGATTTAATCAAACTTCTTTACGTAAATTAATAGCTTTTTCTTCAATTAATAACATTGGTTGATTAATTTCAGCTTTATTAATTAGAGAAAATTTATGATTAATATATTTTTTATTTTATTCAATATTTTTATTTATTTCATGTTTTTTATTTTATATTACCAATATTTTTTATATAAATCAATTATTTAATTTTAATTATAATTTCTTAATTAAATTTTCAATTATAATTAATTTTTTATCATTAGGAGGATTACCTCCATTTTTAGGATTTTTTCCTAAATGAATTATTATTAATTTTTTAATTAATAATAATCTTATTATTATTAATTTTTTTTTTATTATAAGTAGATTAGTAATATTATTTATTTATATTCGAATTATTTACTTTTCATTTATATTTTTTTCTTTAAAATTAAAATGAATTAAAATTTTTATTAAAAATAATTTATTTTTTTTAATTTATTTTTTTAATTTTCTTTCTTTATTAGGTATAATTATTAGAACTTTATTTTTTATTTAATTTAAGGTTTTAAGTTAAATAAACTAATAATCTTCAAAATTATTTATAAAGAAATTCTTTAAGCCTTAAATTAATTTATCAAGTTTTAATAATTTTATTATACCTTAAAATTTGCAATTTTAAATCATATTTGAATATAAAACTTAATAAAAGAGAAATTTCTCGTTAATAAATTTACAATTTATCGCTTATATACTCAGCCATTTTATTAGCGAAAATGACTTTTTTCAACAAATCATAAAGATATTGGAACTTTATATTTTATTTTTGGAATTTGAGCAGGAATAGTTGGAACATCTCTTAGTATTTTAATTCGAATAGAATTAGGAAATCCAGGATCATTAATTGGAGATGATCAAATTTATAATACTATTGTTACAGCTCATGCTTTTATTATAATTTTTTTTATAGTTATACCTATTATAATCGGGGGATTTGGAAATTGACTAGTTCCATTAATATTAGGAGCTCCTGATATAGCTTTCCCCCGAATAAATAATATAAGATTTTGACTTTTACCTCCATCATTAATTTTATTAATTTCAAGAAGAATTGTAGAAAATGGAGCAGGGACAGGATGAACTGTTTACCCCCCTTTATCATCTAATATTGCTCATGGAGGTTCCTCTGTTGATTTAGCTATCTTTTCTTTACATTTAGCTGGAATTTCCTCAATTTTAGGAGCAATTAATTTTATTACAACTATTATTAATATACGAATTAATAATATATCATTCGATCAATTACCCTTATTTGTTTGAGCCGTAGGTATTACAGCTTTATTATTACTTTTATCTTTACCAGTTTTAGCTGGAGCTATCACTATATTATTAACTGATCGAAATTTAAATACATCATTTTTTGATCCTGCAGGAGGAGGTGATCCTATTTTATATCAACATTTATTTTGATTTTTTGGACATCCTGAAGTATATATTTTAATTTTACCCGGATTTGGAATAATTTCTCATATTATTTCTCAAGAAAGTGGAAAAAAGGAAACTTTTGGATGTTTAGGAATAATTTATGCTATAATAGCAATTGGATTGCTAGGATTTATTGTATGAGCTCATCATATATTTACAGTAGGAATAGATATTGATACTCGAGCATATTTTACTTCAGCTACTATAATCATTGCAGTTCCAACTGGAATTAAAATTTTTAGTTGATTGGCAACTTTACATGGAACACAAATTAATTATAGTCCTTCAATATTATGAAGTTTAGGATTTATTTTCTTATTCACAGTAGGAGGATTAACAGGTGTAGTTTTAGCTAATTCCTCAATTGATATTACTCTTCATGATACTTATTATGTAGTAGCCCATTTTCATTATGTTTTATCTATAGGAGCTGTATTCGCTATTCTAGGAGGTTTTGTTCATTGATATTCCCTATTTACCGGATTATTATTAAATCCCTATTTATTAAAAATTCAATTTATTTCCATATTTATTGGTGTTAATTTAACATTTTTTCCTCAACATTTTTTAGGATTAGCTGGTATACCCCGTCGTTATTCTGATTATCCAGATAATTTTATATCATGAAATATTATTTCTTCATTTGGTTCATATATTTCATTATTTTCCATAATTTTAATTATTATTATTATTTGAGAATCAATAATTAACCAACGAATAATTCTATTTTCATTAAATATACCATCCTCTATTGAATGATATCAAAATTTACCTCCTTCTGAACATTTCTTATAATGAACTTCCTATTTTAAGAAATTTCTAATATGGCAGATTATATGTAATGGATTTAAACCCCATTTATAAAGGAATATCCTTTTTTTAGAAATGGCAACCTGATCTAATTTAAATTATCAAAATAGAGCTTCCCCATTAATAGAACAAATTATTTTTTTCCATGACCATACATTAATTATTTTAATTATAATTACAATTTTAGTAGCATATTTAATAATAAATTTATTTTTCAATAATTATATTAATCGATTTTTATTAGAAAGTCAAATAATTGAATTAATTTGAACTATTTTACCAGCTATTACTTTAATTTTTATTGCACTTCCATCATTACGATTATTATATCTTTTAGATGAAACTTAATAATCCTTTAATTACATTAAAATCAATTGGACATCAATGATATTGAAGATATGAATATTCTGATTTTTAATAATATTGAATTTGATTCATATATAATTCAATCTAATGAAAATTTAAATAATTTTCGACTTTTAGATGTTGATAATCGTATTATTTTACCTATAAATAATCAAATTCGTATTTTAGTTACAGCTACAGACGTAATTCACTCGTGAACAATTCCGTCATTAGGAGTAAAAATTGACGCTAATCCAGGACGATTAAATCAAACTAGATTTTTTATTAATCGTCCTGGAATTTATTATGGTCAATGTTCTGAAATTTGTGGAGCAAATCATAGTTTTATACCTATTGTTATTGAAAGAATCCCTATAAAAAACTTTATTAATTGAATTAATAATTATTCATTAGATGACTGAAAGCAAGTACTGGTCTCTTAAACCATTTTATAGTAAATTAGCATTTACTTCTAATGATAAAGAATTAGTTAATAAATAACATAAATATGTCAAATTTAAATTATTACTTTTTGTAATATTCTTTTATTCCTCAAATAATACCTATCAATTGAATAATTTCATTATTATTTTTTATTTCTATTTTTATTAGTTTTATAATTATAAATTATTTTATTTTTAATTATAAAAATAATTTTAATTTTAAAAAAATTAATAAAAATAATTTAAAAAAAAAATTTTGAAAATGATAAATAATCTTTTCTCAATCTTTGATCCTTCAACAAATTTATTTAATTTCCCATTTAATTGAATTAGAACATTTATTGGATTATTATTTATTCCTTTTTCTTTCTGATTTTTTCCTAATCGTCATTATTTATTATGAAATTTTATTTCAAATAAACTTCATAATGAATTTAAAACTTTATTAGGACCAAATAGAATTAATGGATCAACTTTTATTTTTATTTCATTATTCTTTTTTATTTTATTTAATAATTTTTTAGGTTTATTCCCATATATTTTTACTAGAACAAGTCATCTTAATATATCCCTTTCATTATCATTAACATTATGGTTAAGATTTATAATTTATGGATGATTAAATAATACACAACATATATTTATTCATATAATTCCTCAAGGAACACCAACTATTTTAATACCTTTTATAGTAATAATTGAGACTATTAGTAATATTATTCGACCTGGAACTTTAGCAGTTCGATTAACAGCTAATATAATTGCAGGTCATTTACTTTTAACTTTATTAAGTAATACAGGTATTAATATACCTAATTATTTATTAATTATTTTAATTATTATCCAAATTTTATTGTTAATTCTTGAATCTGCCGTAGCAATTATTCAATCTTATGTAATTTCTATTTTAAGAACTCTTTATTCTAGAGAAGTAAATTAATGTCTAATCATAATCATCCATATCACTTAGTTGACTACAGACCTTGACCCTTAACAGGAGCTATTGGAGTAATAACCTTAGTAACTGGTTAGTTAAATGATTTCATAATTTTAATATAAACTTATTATTTATTGGATATATTATCGTATTATTAACCATATTCCAATGATGACGAGATATTTGTCGAGAAGGAACATTCCAAGGAAAACATACTATTATAGTATCAAAAGGTTTACGATGAGGAATAATTTTATTTATTATTTCTGAAATCTTTTTCTTCATTTCTTTTTTCTGGGCATTTTTTCATAGAAGTTTATCCCCAAATATTGAAATTGGATCAATTTGACCTCCTACTAATATTTTAGTATTTAATCCATTTCAAATTCCTTTATTAAATACTATTATTCTTATTACTTCAGGAATTACAGTAACATGAGCTCATCACGCTTTAATAGAAAATAATTATACTCAAGTTTCACA
>NW_028181886.1:0-28543 GCF_056956725.1 Heliconius melpomene rosina | reverse complement strand
TTCTTAATTAAATTTTCAATTATAATTAATTTTTTATCATTAGGAGGATTACCTCCATTTTTAGGATTTTTTCCTAAATGAATTATTATTAATTTTTTAATTAATAATAATCTTATTATTATTAATTTTTTTTTTATTATAAGTAGATTAGTAATATTATTTATTTATATTCGAATTATTTACTTTTCATTTATATTTTTTTCTTTAAAATTAAAATGAATTAAAATTTTTATTAAAAATAATTTATTTTTTTTAATTTATTTTTTTAATTTTCTTTCTTTATTAGGTATAATTATTAGAACTTTATTTTTTATTTAATTTAAGGTTTTAAGTTAAATAAACTAATAATCTTCAAAATTATTTATAAAGAAATTCTTTAAGCCTTAAATTAATTTATCAAGTTTTAATAATTTTATTATACCTTAAAATTTGCAATTTTAAATCATATTTGAATATAAAACTTAATAAAAGAGAAATTTCTCGTTAATAAATTTACAATTTATCGCTTATATACTCAGCCATTTTATTAGCGAAAATGACTTTTTTCAACAAATCATAAAGATATTGGAACTTTATATTTTATTTTTGGAATTTGAGCAGGAATAGTTGGAACATCTCTTAGTATTTTAATTCGAATAGAATTAGGAAATCCAGGATCATTAATTGGAGATGATCAAATTTATAATACTATTGTTACAGCTCATGCTTTTATTATAATTTTTTTTATAGTTATACCTATTATAATCGGGGGATTTGGAAATTGACTAGTTCCATTAATATTAGGAGCTCCTGATATAGCTTTCCCCCGAATAAATAATATAAGATTTTGACTTTTACCTCCATCATTAATTTTATTAATTTCAAGAAGAATTGTAGAAAATGGAGCAGGGACAGGATGAACTGTTTACCCCCCTTTATCATCTAATATTGCTCATGGAGGTTCCTCTGTTGATTTAGCTATCTTTTCTTTACATTTAGCTGGAATTTCCTCAATTTTAGGAGCAATTAATTTTATTACAACTATTATTAATATACGAATTAATAATATATCATTCGATCAATTACCCTTATTTGTTTGAGCCGTAGGTATTACAGCTTTATTATTACTTTTATCTTTACCAGTTTTAGCTGGAGCTATCACTATATTATTAACTGATCGAAATTTAAATACATCATTTTTTGATCCTGCAGGAGGAGGTGATCCTATTTTATATCAACATTTATTTTGATTTTTTGGACATCCTGAAGTATATATTTTAATTTTACCCGGATTTGGAATAATTTCTCATATTATTTCTCAAGAAAGTGGAAAAAAGGAAACTTTTGGATGTTTAGGAATAATTTATGCTATAATAGCAATTGGATTGCTAGGATTTATTGTATGAGCTCATCATATATTTACAGTAGGAATAGATATTGATACTCGAGCATATTTTACTTCAGCTACTATAATCATTGCAGTTCCAACTGGAATTAAAATTTTTAGTTGATTGGCAACTTTACATGGAACACAAATTAATTATAGTCCTTCAATATTATGAAGTTTAGGATTTATTTTCTTATTCACAGTAGGAGGATTAACAGGTGTAGTTTTAGCTAATTCCTCAATTGATATTACTCTTCATGATACTTATTATGTAGTAGCCCATTTTCATTATGTTTTATCTATAGGAGCTGTATTCGCTATTCTAGGAGGTTTTGTTCATTGATATTCCCTATTTACCGGATTATTATTAAATCCCTATTTATTAAAAATTCAATTTATTTCCATATTTATTGGTGTTAATTTAACATTTTTTCCTCAACATTTTTTAGGATTAGCTGGTATACCCCGTCGTTATTCTGATTATCCAGATAATTTTATATCATGAAATATTATTTCTTCATTTGGTTCATATATTTCATTATTTTCCATAATTTTAATTATTATTATTATTTGAGAATCAATAATTAACCAACGAATAATTCTATTTTCATTAAATATACCATCCTCTATTGAATGATATCAAAATTTACCTCCTTCTGAACATTCTTATAATGAACTTCCTATTTTAAGAAATTTCTAATATGGCAGATTATATGTAATGGATTTAAACCCCATTTATAAAGGAATATCCTTTTTTTAGAAATGGCAACCTGATCTAATTTAAATTATCAAAATAGAGCTTCCCCATTAATAGAACAAATTATTTTTTTCCATGACCATACATTAATTATTTTAATTATAATTACAATTTTAGTAGCATATTTAATAATAAATTTATTTTTCAATAATTATATTAATCGATTTTTATTAGAAAGTCAAATAATTGAATTAATTTGAACTATTTTACCAGCTATTACTTTAATTTTTATTGCACTTCCATCATTACGATTATTATATCTTTTAGATGAACTTAATAATCCTTTAATTACATTAAAATCAATTGGACATCAATGATATTGAAGATATGAATATTCTGATTTTAATAATATTGAATTTGATTCATATATAATTCAATCTAATGAAAATTTAAATAATTTTCGACTTTTAGATGTTGATAATCGTATTATTTTACCTATAAATAATCAAATTCGTATTTTAGTTACAGCTACAGACGTAATTCACTCGTGAACAATTCCGTCATTAGGAGTAAAAATTGACGCTAATCCAGGACGATTAAATCAAACTAGATTTTTTATTAATCGTCCTGGAATTTATTATGGTCAATGTTCTGAAATTTGTGGAGCAAATCATAGTTTTATACCTATTGTTATTGAAAGAATCCCTATAAAAAACTTTATTAATTGAATTAATAATTATTCATTAGATGACTGAAAGCAAGTACTGGTCTCTTAAACCATTTTATAGTAAATTAGCATTTACTTCTAATGATAAAGAATTAGTTAATAAATAACATAAATATGTCAAATTTAAATTATTACTTTTTGTAATATTCTTTTATTCCTCAAATAATACCTATCAATTGAATAATTTCATTATTATTTTTTATTTCTATTTTTATTAGTTTTATAATTATAAATTATTTTATTTTTAATTATAAAAATAATTTTAATTTTAAAAAAATTAATAAAAATAATTTAAAAAAAAAATTTTGAAAATGATAAATAATCTTTTCTCAATCTTTGATCCTTCAACAAATTTATTTAATTTCCCATTTAATTGAATTAGAACATTTATTGGATTATTATTTATTCCTTTTTCTTTCTGATTTTTTCCTAATCGTCATTATTTATTATGAAATTTTATTTCAAATAAACTTCATAATGAATTTAAAACTTTATTAGGACCAAATAGAATTAATGGATCAACTTTTATTTTTATTTCATTATTCTTTTTTATTTTATTTAATAATTTTTTAGGTTTATTCCCATATATTTTTACTAGAACAAGTCATCTTAATATATCCCTTTCATTATCATTAACATTATGGTTAAGATTTATAATTTATGGATGATTAAATAATACACAACATATATTTATTCATATAATTCCTCAAGGAACACCAACTATTTTAATACCTTTTATAGTAATAATTGAGACTATTAGTAATATTATTCGACCTGGAACTTTAGCAGTTCGATTAACAGCTAATATAATTGCAGGTCATTTACTTTTAACTTTATTAAGTAATACAGGTATTAATATACCTAATTATTTATTAATTATTTTAATTATTATCCAAATTTTATTGTTAATTCTTGAATCTGCCGTAGCAATTATTCAATCTTATGTAATTTCTATTTTAAGAACTCTTTATTCTAGAGAAGTAAATTAATGTCTAATCATAATCATCCATATCACTTAGTTGACTACAGACCTTGACCCTTAACAGGAGCTATTGGAGTAATAACCTTAGTAACTGGTTTAGTTAAATGATTTCATAATTTTAATATAAACTTATTATTTATTGGATATATTATCGTATTATTAACCATATTCCAATGATGACGAGATATTTGTCGAGAAGGAACATTCCAAGGAAAACATACTATTATAGTATCAAAAGGTTTACGATGAGGAATAATTTTATTTATTATTTCTGAAATCTTTTTCTTCATTTCTTTTTTCTGGGCATTTTTTCATAGAAGTTTATCCCCAAATATTGAAATTGGATCAATTTGACCTCCTACTAATATTTTAGTATTTAATCCATTTCAAATTCCTTTATTAAATACTATTATTCTTATTACTTCAGGAATTACAGTAACATGAGCTCATCACGCTTTAATAGAAAATAATTATACTCAAGTTTCACAAAGATTATTTTTAACTATTATACTTGGATTTTATTTTACTATTTTACAAGCATATGAATACTTAGAAGCTTCTTTCTCAATTGCTGATAGAATTTATGGATCTACTTTTTTTATAGCAACAGGATTTCATGGTTTACATGTAATTATTGGAACAATTTTTCTTTTAACATGTTTTATTCGTCATATTAATTTTCATTTCTCAAGAACTCATCATTTCGGATTTGAAGCAGCAGCATGATATTGACATTTTGTTGATGTAGTTTGATTATTTCTTTATATTTCAATTTATTGATGAGGAAATTAATTATTTATATAATATATTTAGTATATTTGACTTCCAATCAAAAAGTTTAATAATTTTAATATAAATAATTATATTAATATTAATAATATCTTTTATCATAATAACAATTGCTAATATTTTCATATTAATTTCACTATTAATCTCAAAAAAATCATTTCTAGATCGAGAAAAATGTTCACCATTTGAATGTGGATTTGACCCTAAATCTTTAGCTCGAATTCCATTTTCTTTACATTTCTTTTTAATCACAATAATTTTTTTAATTTTTGATGTAGAAATTGCATTAATTTTTCCAATTATCCCAACATTTTATTTAGTAAATTTTTTATCTTGATTTAAAATAAGTTTTTTTTTTATTTTAATACTATTATTAGGAATTTATCATGAATGAAATCAAAATATACTAAATTGATCAAATTAGGATTATAGTTTAATTAAACATTTGATTTGCATTCAAAAAATATTGAATTTTATTCAATTTATCTTAAATAAGAAGCAATTTGCATTTAATTTCGACTTAAAAGATAGAGTTAATAACTCCTTATTTATTAATTGAAACCAAAAAGAGGTATATCACTGTTAATGATAAAATTGAATAAAAATTCCAATTAGAAATATATTGTAATTAAGCTGCTAACTTAATTTTTAGTGATTTATTATCATTAATATTTCTTTTAATTTAATTTATATAGTTTATTAAAACATTACATTTTCATTGTAAAAATAAAAAATTTTTTTTTTATAAATAAATTCTTATTTAAAGATTTTTTAATCACCTTAATATCTTCAATATTATACTCTTTATTTAAGCTATTTAAATTAAATTATTAAAAAAATAAATATAAATATTATTCATAAAATAAATCTAAATAAATAAATTTTAAAATTATTTATTTGATAAATATAATAAATAATAGAATTATTTTTTATAATATAAAATAATCCTTGTCCTCTATATATTTCTCTTCAACCTAAATCAATATTTTTATATAATATTTGCCCCATTTTTAAATAAAAATAATTTATCCCATATGTAGATAAATTTGGTAAAAATCATATTATAACATAAAAATATCTTAATTCATAAAAACATAAAAATTTATTTAGTGAATAAATTTTTATATTTCTAATTAAATAACCTAATAATAAACCAAATAAAGTCACATAAATAACTATTATTTTTAAATTAAAAGGCAAATAAATTATATAAGGATAACAAAAAATTATTCATCTTAATATTCTCCCCGAAACTAATCTTATAAATAATAAAATAATTATACTTTTTAATATAGTATAATCCTCATCATATAAATTATAAATTGATAATAAATTAAAATCATTAATTATTAAATATATTAATAAACGAATAGTGTAAAATATTGTTAATCCAGTTGAAAAATAATATAAAAAAAAAATCAATATATTTAAATTTCTTATTCTTACTATTTCTAAAATAATATCCTTAGAATAAAAACCTGCTAAAAATGGAATTCCACATAAAGCTAAATTTGAAATATTTAAACATAAAGAAGTTATTGGAATATAAATTCTAATTCCCCCTATTATTCGAATATCCTGATTATCATTTATTATATGAATAATTACCCCGGCACATATAAATAATAAAGCCTTAAATATAGCATGAGTTAATAAATGATAAAAAGCTAAATCATTAAATCCTATTCTTAAAATTCTTATTATTAAACCTAATTGTCTTAATGTTGATAAAGCAATAATTTTTTTTAAATCAAACTCATAATTAGCACAAATTCCTGCTATTAATATTGTTAAAGAAGATAATAATAATAAAATTTTTAAAAAAATTATTTCAACTAATAAATTATTAAAACGAATTAATAAATAAACCCCAGCTGTTACTAATGTAGAAGAATGAACTAAAGCAGAAACAGGAGTAGGTGCTGCTATTGCAGCAGGTAATCATGAACTAAATGGAATTTGAGCTCTTTTTGTTATAGCAGCAATAATAATTAATAAACCAATAAATTTTATTGAAAAATCATGTATTATTAAATTTAAATAAAAAATATAATTTCAACTTCCATAATTTATTATTCATGAAATCAATAATAAAATTATTACATCACCAATTCGATTAGATAACGCTGTCAATATTCCAGCATTATAAGACTTCATATTTTGATAATAAATTACTAAACAATATGAAACTAATCCTAAACCATCTCACCCTAATAAAATTCTAATTATATTTGGTCTAATAATTAACAAAATTATCGAGAAAACAAATATTAAAACTAAATAAATAAATCGATTTAAATTTAATTCTGATCTTATATATCTTTTTCTATAATAAATAACTGAAGAAGAAATTAAAGAAACAAATATTATAAATAATAATGATATTCAATCTAATAAAATTGATATAACAATTCTTATAGAATTAAAAGAAATAATCTCCCACTCAAAAAAAATTACTAAATTATTTATAATAAAATAAATTACTATAAAAAAATTAATTAATATAAAAAAAAATAAAAAAAAAAAACTAATAAGACAAATAGAATATTTTTTAATAACTTAAAATGATGATAAATATCATATTTTTGACTCCACAAATCAATATTTTTATTAAATTATTTAAGTAAAATCAAATTATTCTATAATCAATTTTTATAACTAAAATATTTAATGGTAATCAGTGCAATATTAATATTAAATATTCTCGAGAAGTTCCTCTATAAAATCTATAAATTCTTATATTATACTTTCCATGTTGAGTAAAAGAATATAAGTATAATCTATATCCAGCTCTAAAAAAAGAAATTATTATAAGTATAATTATTCTTCACCAAGATCATCTAACTAATCTATTAATTAAACTAATTTCTCCTATTAAATTTAATGATGGAGGAGCTGCTATATTTGAAGATATTAATAAAAATCATCACAATCTTATTGAAGGTATAAAATTTATTATCCCTTTATTAATAAATATTCTTCGTCTATTTAATCGTTCATAATTAATATTAGATAAACAAAATATTCCAGAAGAACATAATCCATGACCAATTATTAAAATATAAGAACCTAAAAATCCTCAATAATTTATTGTTATCAATCCCCCAATTACTAATCTTATATGAGCTACAGAAGAATAAGCAATTAAAGATTTTATATCAATTTGACAAAAACATTTTAATCTAATAAAAAATCCTCCAATTAATCTTATTACTACTCAAATATATCTTCATCTTAAATTTATTTTTTGTAAAATTATTAATATTCGTAATAATCCATATCCCCCTAACTTTAATATAATTGCAGCTAAAATTATTGAGCCAGAAATAGGAGCTTCAACATGAGCTTTTGGTAATCATAAATGAACAAAATATATAGGTATTTTTACTAAAAAAGCAAAAATTAATCTTAAATATAATATAATTAAATTATAATCATAAAATTTTATTATATATATAATTATAAAATTTATTTCCTTATAAATATAAAAAATTCCTATTAATAAAGGCAAAGAAGCAAATAATGTATAAAATAAAAGATATATACCAGCTTGAATTCGCTCAGGTTGATACCCTCATCCAATAATTAATATTAAAGTAGGAATTAATCTTCCCTCAAAAAATAAATAAAATAAAAATAAATTTATAGTTCTAAAAGTTAAATATAATATTAATATTAAAAAAATAATATTAAATAAAAATAAATTTTTAAAAAAATTATTTTTATTTAATCTTTCTCTAGCTATAATTATTAAAAATGTAATTCAGATTCTTAATAAAATTAACCCATATGAAATTATGTCACAACCTAATATATAACTTAAATTAAAAAAATTTATAATAGAAACTCTTATATTTATAAATATAAACATTATAAATATAAATATAAACTGAACCATTCAAAATATATTATATTTTAAACATATTGGTATTATAAAAATTATTATTATTAAATATTTTATCATTAAATTAAATTAAAACTTTGAAAATAATCATTCCCATGAGTTCGAATTATTGAAACTAAAATTGATAAACCTAAAGCCCCTTCACAAACTGAAAAAACTAAAAAAACCATTAACATATATATATTATAATCAACTATTATTAAATATAATAATATAAAAAAAAAAATTCTTAAAACAATAAATTCTAATCTTATTAAAACAATTAATAAATGTTTTTGTTTTGAAACAAAAATTATATTTCCAATAAAAAATATAATAATAATTAAACTTATATTTATCATTTGTTTTTATAGTTTAAAAAAAAACTTTGGTCTTGTAAACCAAAAATAAGATTTTTCTTTAAAAACTTCAAAGAAAAAGATTATCTTTATCTATAATCTCCAAAATTATTATTTTTAAAAAAACTATTCTTTGAAATTATAAAAATTTTTTTATCTAATTTAATTATATTTATTTCTTTTTTTATATTTTTTACTAATAACCCTTTATCAATAGGATTATTTATTTTAATTCAAACTTTATTAACTTGTATTTTATCTGGAATAATAATCAATACTTATTGATTCTCATATATTTTATTCTTAATTTTTTTAGGAGGTTTATTAGTTCTATTCATTTATGTTTCAAGAATTGCTTCTAATGAATTATTTAAAATTTCAATCTTTAATAAAATTTTTATAATATTAGGAATTATTTTTTTATTTATATTATCATTTTATTTTAAAAATAATTTATTTTGAATAAATTTATATTTTAATGATGAAATATTAAATTTTTTTAATTTATTTATATTTTCAAATAATGAATATAATTTTAATTTAACAAAATTATATAATGAACAAACTTATTTTTTAATAATAATATTAATTATTTATCTATTTATTACTCTTATTGCAGTAGTAAAAATTACAAATATTTTTTTTGGACCTTTACGTTCAATTATATAATTTTAATTACTAATGATAAATTTATTTAAACCAATTCGAAAAATTCATCCTATTATAAAAATTATTAATGGATCTTTAATTGATTTACCTTCTCCATCTAATATTTCTTCATGATGAAATTTTGGATCTTTATTAGCTTTATGTTTAATAATTCAAATTATTACAGGATTATTTTTAACTATATATTACTCAGCAAATATTGATATTTCTTTTTATAGAGTAAATTATATTTGTCGAAATGTTAACTATGGGTGATTAATTCGTACTTTACATGCTAATGGAGCATCTTTTTTTTTTATTTGTATTTATTTACATATTGGACGAGGAATTTATTATGAATCTTTCAATTTAAAATTAACTTGACTAGTGGGAGTAATTATTTTATTTTTACTAATAGCTACAGCTTTTATAGGTTATGTTTTACCTTGAGGTCAAATATCTTTTTGAGGGGCTACAGTAATTACTAATTTATTATCTGCAATTCCATATTTAGGAAATATATTAGTAAATTGAATTTGAGGAGGATTTGCTGTTGATAATGCAACTTTAACTCGATTTTATACATTTCATTTCTTATTTCCATTTATTATTTTAATATTAACTATAATTCATTTATTATTTCTTCACCAAACTGGATCTAATAACCCTTTAGGAATTAATAGAAATTTAGATAAAATTCCATTTCACCCATTTTTTACTTTTAAAGATTTAATTGGATTTATTGTATTAATTTTTTTTTTATCTTTATTAACTTTAACAAATCCATATTTATTAGGAGATCCTGATAATTTTATTCCAGCTAATCCTTTAATTACCCCAATTCATATTCAACCAGAATGATATTTTTTATTTGCTTATGCAATTTTACGATCAATCCCTAATAAATTAGGAGGTGTAATTGCTTTAGTTTTATCCATTTTAATTTTAATTATTCTACCATTTACTTTTAATAAAAAAATTCAAGGTATTCAATTCTATCCTTTAAATCAAATTTTATTTTGATTTTTAATTATTACTATTATTTTATTAACTTGAATTGGATCACGACCAGTAGAAATACCTTATATTATTACAGGACAAATTTTAACTTTAATTTATTTTTCTTATTTTATTATTAACCCAATTTTAAATAAATTTTGAGATAAATTAATTTTTTACTAATTAATGAGCTTGTTTAAGCATTTGTTTTGAAAACTTAAGAAAGAATAAATATTCTATTAATTTATACTAAATTTATTTTATTAATTTAATAATATTTTTAAACCTAAAAAAAATAATAAATAATTTAAAGAAATAGGTAAATATCTTTTTCAACATAAATATATTAATTTATCATAACGATAACGAGGTAAAGTACCACGAACTCAAATAAAAAAAAAAGAAATAAATACTAACTTCAAATAAAATAATAAATTTAATTCATAACCTCCTATATTAAAAATAATAAATAATATTCTTATAAATAAAATTCTTGAATATTCAGCTAAAAAAATTAAAGCAAATCCCCCTCTTCTATATTCAATATTAAATCCTGAAACTAATTCTCTTTCCCCTTCTGCAAAATCAAATGGAGTTCGATTAGTTTCAGCTAATATCGAAGAAAATAAACATAATCTTAATGGAATTATTATAAAAATAAATCAATTTAAAAATTGATATTCTCTAAATTTAATTAAATTTAAATCTATAATTATAATAATTCTTGATATTAAAATTAAAGATAATCTAACTTCATAAGAAATTGTCTGAGCAACTGCTCGTAAACCTCCTAATAACGAATAATTTCTATTTGAAGATCAACCAGCAATTAATAAAGTATAAACCCCAACTCTTGTGCAAGATAAAAAAAATAATAAACCTAAATTAAACATAATTATATTAAATAAATAGGGAATCACTATTCAAATAATTAATGATAATATAAATCTAATAATAGGAGAAAAATAATAAGAAAAATAATTTGAATAATTTAAATATACTTGTTCTTTTGAAAATAATTTAATAGCATCAGAAAAAGGTTGTAAAATTCCTATAATTCCTAATTTATTAGGTCCTTTACGAATTTGAATATATCCTAAAACTTTTCGTTCTAATAAAGTTAAAAAAGCAACCCCAATTAAAACCCCAATTAATAAAAATAAACCCCCAATTATAATATTAATAACATCAATTATTATCAATACTATCTATATAATAAATTATATATAAATGAATTCTAAAATCATTACATTTTTCTGCCAAAATAGTTTATATAAATATTAATAATATTCTTAAAATTAAATTATTTATAATATTTGATCCTTTCGTACTAAAATATTTTTTTTTTATTAAAAGATAGAAACCAACCTGGCTCACACCGGTTTGAACTCAGATCATGTAAGATTTTAATGATCGAACAGATCAAAATTTTAAACTTTTGCATTTAAATTTTATCTTAATCCAACATCGAGGTCGCAACCTTTTTTTTTTATTTGTACTAAAAAAAAAAATTACGCTGTTATCCCTAAGGTAATTTTTTCTTATAATCATAATTTATGGATCATTTATTCAATTATTTATGTTTATTTTTTAAAAAAAAGTTATTTTAATTTTTCTATCACCCCAATAAAATAATTACAATTATTTAAATTTATTATTATATATTAAATATTAAAAAATTATAATTATAAAACTCTATAGGGTCTTCTCGTCTTTTTAAATTATTTTAACTTTTTAATAAAAAAATTAATTTCAATTTTTAATTTAGAGACAGTTTATATTTCATCAAATCTTTCATACAAGTCTTCAATTAAAAGACTAATTATTATGCTACCTTTGTACAGTCAATATACTGCAGCCCTTTAATTTTTAAATCAGTGGGCAGATTAGACTTTAAATTATTAATCAAAAAGACATGTTTTTGATAAACAAGTGAATATAAAAATTTGCCGAATTCCTTTAAATTAATTTTAATTTAAATTTAATATGTAAAAATTTAATATACTAATTTTATCATTATTTCTAATTTTTTTCTGTTATAAATTATATTTTTATAAAAATTTAAATATAATTTTAAATTTTATTTTTTCTTTTTAAAATTTTTTATAATAAATTTTATTTTATAAACAATATAAATTTTAAAAATTTTAAATTTAATTTAATATATATATATATATATATATATATATATATATATATTATAAAAATTTAAATTAAAGCTTATCCCTTAATATATTTAATTTTAAAAATTTTTTAATTAAATAAAAAATTAAAAAATATTTTAAATTTAAAATTAAATTTTTTTCTAAAAAAACTAGATATATTTAAAAACGATTAACATTTCATTTCAAATTAATTATTTAAAATAATTATTCAACATTAAATTTTTTAATTAATTAACTCTTTTAAATTCGAGATTTTTTTAACTAATAAATATTTTTTAATAAACTCTGATACACAAGATACAATAATTAAAATTTACTTTTTAATTAATTAATTTTTCAAATTTATTTCAAATTTCTTTTTCAATACTATTTTATTATAAATAATTATATTTTTTCTCTAAAAAATACTTTAACATCCCCCAATATTAAAAATTTTTTTATTAAATATAATTTTTTTAATTTTTCCCCTCAAATTAATTATTTATTATAATATCTTTTCAATGTAAATGAAATACTTTATTCAAGCTCTAATTTGATCATTCTAGAAACACTTTCCAGTACCTCTACTTTGTTACGACTTATTTCAATTTTTAAATGAAAGTGACGGGCAATATGTACATATTTCAATTATTAATCATTTTAACAAACTAATTAAAATTACATTTAAATCCACCTTCAATTTTATATTAAAAAATTTATTTTCGTTTAAATAAATTTATTGTAATCCATCTTAATCTTAATTATAATCTGCATCTTGATCTGAATTAATTTATATTTAAAATTTTAAAATATTATTTTTATATAAAAATATTTTTTTAACAATGATATACAAAATTTTTTATTAAGTAAATTTATTCGTGGATTATCAATTACTAGACAGATTCCTCTAAATGAACTAAAATACCGCCATTTTATTTAAGTTTCAATATTTATTATTTACTATTTTAGTATTTAAAATTAAATTTTTAATAATAGGGTATCTAATCCTAGTTTATAATAAAATTTACTAAATCATAATTTTTATATAAATTTTAATTAAATTAAAATTTCACCTTATAATTTAATATTTTTTAAAATAATATTATTATTTATTATTTACTGAATTAATTTAATTTAACTTTTGTTTAACCGCAACTGCTGGCACAAAATTAGTTATTAATTTTTTTATTACTAAATCTTAATTTCTTAAATTTTTAATATTAATTACTACAAAACATTATTAATTATTTTTAAAATAATTAAAATTATTCACTAAAATTTATATGTAAAATAAATTAAAAATAAATTATTTAAAATATAAAATTTTATCTATTATTATAAAATTTTATATAGAATTTTTTTTTTTTTTTTTATAAATTAAATTTTTAATTGTATATATTTATATATATATAATAATAAATTTAATTAATATATATATATAAATTAACATTAATTATTAAATTTTTAATATTTCTATTTCTCCTATTTTTATAATATCCATATTGAAAATTAAAATATATAATAAACAATTATTAATTAATTAAAAAAAAAAATATTATAAATATAATATTAATTAAATAATAATTTATTAATTTTAAAAGTAATAATATATTAAATTATTTAATATAATATTTAAATTAATAATTAATAAATTAATTTATATATATATATATTTATAAATACACACGTATATATTTGAATATCTTTTATTTTTTTTTTATTTAAATATAAATTTTATTTAACTATATATATTAACCATATTTAATATTTTTTATATTAAATATTATAAAATTTAAAAATAAGCTAAAATAAGCTTTTGGGTTCATACCCCAAATATAAAGGAAATCCCTTTTTTTTAAAAATAAAGTGCCTGATAAAAGGATTATTCTGATAGGATAAATTATGTAATTTTTTACCTTTATTATATTTTATAGAATTAAACTATATCTAATAATTTCAAAAATTATTGTGCATCTTACACTAAAATATAATTTTTATATAGTGAATTTAAATTCGTCTTTAGAATATTTTATTCTTATTTTTTATTTTATTAATTAATAATTCAAATAAAATATTTTTCTTATTTATTTTATTTTTCAGAACTATAATTTCTATTTCATCAAATTCATGATTAGGATGTTGAATTGGTTTAGAAATTAATTTACTTAGATTTATCCCCTTAATCTCTTCCCCCAATAATTTATTAAATTCAGAAGCTTCCTTAAAATATTTTCTAACCCAATCTATTGCATCAATTAATTTTTTATTTTCTATTTTATTAAATTTATTTTTTATAAAAATATTTATTAATGATTTTTTATCGATTATTATAAATTCCGCAATATTAATAAAAATAGGTTCTGTTCCTTTTCATTTTTGATTTCCTAATATTATAGAAGGATTATCATGATTTAATAGATTTATTTTAATAACATGACAAAAAATTTCACCAATAATTTTATTATCTTATAATATAAATTTTAATTTTTTAATTTTTATTATAATTTTTAATGTTATAATTGGAGCTATAGGAAGATTTAATCAAACTTCTTTACGTAAATTAATAGCTTTTTCTTCAATTAATAACATTGGTTGATTAATTTCAGCTTTATTAATTAGAGAAAATTTATGATTAATATATTTTTTATTTTATTCAATATTTTTATTTATTTCATGTTTTTTATTTTATATTACCAATATTTTTTATATAAATCAATTATTTAATTTTAATTATAATTTCTTAATTAAATTTTCAATTATAATTAATTTTTTATCATTAGGAGGATTACCTCCATTTTTAGGATTTTTTCCTAAATGAATTATTATTAATTTTTTAATTAATAATAATCTTATTATTATTAATTTTTTTTTTATTATAAGTAGATTAGTAATATTATTTATTTATATTCGAATTATTTACTTTTCATTTATATTTTTTTCTTTAAAATTAAAATGAATTAAAATTTTTATTAAAAATAATTTATTTTTTTTAATTTATTTTTTTAATTTTCTTTCTTTATTAGGTATAATTATTAGAACTTTATTTTTTATTTAATTTAAGGTTTTAAGTTAAATAAACTAATAATCTTCAAAATTATTTATAAAGAAATTCTTTAAGCCTTAAATTAATTTATCAAGTTTTAATAATTTTATTATACCTTAAAATTTGCAATTTTAAATCATATTTGAATATAAAACTTAATAAAAGAGAAATTTCTCGTTAATAAATTTACAATTTATCGCTTATATACTCAGCCATTTTATTAGCGAAAATGACTTTTTTCAACAAATCATAAAGATATTGGAACTTTATATTTTATTTTTGGAATTTGAGCAGGAATAGTTGGAACATCTCTTAGTATTTTAATTCGAATAGAATTAGGAAATCCAGGATCATTAATTGGAGATGATCAAATTTATAATACTATTGTTACAGCTCATGCTTTTATTATAATTTTTTTTATAGTTATACCTATTATAATCGGGGGATTTGGAAATTGACTAGTTCCATTAATATTAGGAGCTCCTGATATAGCTTTCCCCCGAATAAATAATATAAGATTTTGACTTTTACCTCCATCATTAATTTTATTAATTTCAAGAAGAATTGTAGAAAATGGAGCAGGGACAGGATGAACTGTTTACCCCCCTTTATCATCTAATATTGCTCATGGAGGTTCCTCTGTTGATTTAGCTATCTTTTCTTTACATTTAGCTGGAATTTCCTCAATTTTAGGAGCAATTAATTTTATTACAACTATTATTAATATACGAATTAATAATATATCATTCGATCAATTACCCTTATTTGTTTGAGCCGTAGGTATTACAGCTTTATTATTACTTTTATCTTTACCAGTTTTAGCTGGAGCTATCACTATATTATTAACTGATCGAAATTTAAATACATCATTTTTTGATCCTGCAGGAGGAGGTGATCCTATTTTATATCAACATTTATTTTGATTTTTTGGACATCCTGAAGTATATATTTTAATTTTACCCGGATTTGGAATAATTTCTCATATTATTTCTCAAGAAAGTGGAAAAAAGGAAACTTTTGGATGTTTAGGAATAATTTATGCTATAATAGCAATTGGATTGCTAGGATTTATTGTATGAGCTCATCATATATTTACAGTAGGAATAGATATTGATACTCGAGCATATTTTACTTCAGCTACTATAATCATTGCAGTTCCAACTGGAATTAAAATTTTTAGTTGATTGGCAACTTTACATGGAACACAAATTAATTATAGTCCTTCAATATTATGAAGTTTAGGATTTATTTTCTTATTCACAGTAGGAGGATTAACAGGTGTAGTTTTAGCTAATTCCTCAATTGATATTACTCTTCATGATACTTATTATGTAGTAGCCCATTTTCATTATGTTTTATCTATAGGAGCTGTATTCGCTATTCTAGGAGGTTTTGTTCATTGATATTCCCTATTTACCGGATTATTATTAAATCCCTATTTATTAAAAATTCAATTTATTTCCATATTTATTGGTGTTAATTTAACATTTTTTCCTCAACATTTTTTAGGATTAGCTGGTATACCCCGTCGTTATTCTGATTATCCAGATAATTTTATATCATGAAATATTATTTCTTCATTTGGTTCATATATTTCATTATTTTCCATAATTTTAATTATTATTATTATTTGAGAATCAATAATTAACCAACGAATAATTCTATTTTCATTAAATATACCATCCTCTATTGAATGATATCAAAATTTACCTCCTTCTGAACATTCTTATAATGAACTTCCTATTTTAAGAAATTTCTAATATGGCAGATTATATGTAATGGATTTAAACCCCATTTATAAAGGAATATCCTTTTTTTAGAAATGGCAACCTGATCTAATTTAAATTATCAAAATAGAGCTTCCCCATTAATAGAACAAATTATTTTTTTCCATGACCATACATTAATTATTTTAATTATAATTACAATTTTAGTAGCATATTTAATAATAAATTTATTTTTCAATAATTATATTAATCGATTTTTATTAGAAAGTCAAATAATTGAATTAATTTGAACTATTTTACCAGCTATTACTTTAATTTTTATTGCACTTCCATCATTACGATTATTATATCTTTTAGATGAACTTAATAATCCTTTAATTACATTAAAATCAATTGGACATCAATGATATTGAAGATATGAATATTCTGATTTTAATAATATTGAATTTGATTCATATATAATTCAATCTAATGAAAATTTAAATAATTTTCGACTTTTAGATGTTGATAATCGTATTATTTTACCTATAAATAATCAAATTCGTATTTTAGTTACAGCTACAGACGTAATTCACTCGTGAACAATTCCGTCATTAGGAGTAAAAATTGACGCTAATCCAGGACGATTAAATCAAACTAGATTTTTTATTAATCGTCCTGGAATTTATTATGGTCAATGTTCTGAAATTTGTGGAGCAAATCATAGTTTTATACCTATTGTTATTGAAAGAATCCCTATAAAAAACTTTATTAATTGAATTAATAATTATTCATTAGATGACTGAAAGCAAGTACTGGTCTCTTAAACCATTTTATAGTAAATTAGCATTTACTTCTAATGATAAAGAATTAGTTAATAAATAACATAAATATGTCAAATTTAAATTATTACTTTTTGTAATATTCTTTTATTCCTCAAATAATACCTATCAATTGAATAATTTCATTATTATTTTTTATTTCTATTTTTATTAGTTTTATAATTATAAATTATTTTATTTTTAATTATAAAAATAATTTTAATTTTAAAAAAATTAATAAAAATAATTTAAAAAAAAAATTTTGAAAATGATAAATAATCTTTTCTCAATCTTTGATCCTTCAACAAATTTATTTAATTTCCCATTTAATTGAATTAGAACATTTATTGGATTATTATTTATTCCTTTTTCTTTCTGATTTTTTCCTAATCGTCATTATTTATTATGAAATTTTATTTCAAATAAACTTCATAATGAATTTAAAACTTTATTAGGACCAAATAGAATTAATGGATCAACTTTTATTTTTATTTCATTATTCTTTTTTATTTTATTTAATAATTTTTTAGGTTTATTCCCATATATTTTTACTAGAACAAGTCATCTTAATATATCCCTTTCATTATCATTAACATTATGGTTAAGATTTATAATTTATGGATGATTAAATAATACACAACATATATTTATTCATATAATTCCTCAAGGAACACCAACTATTTTAATACCTTTTATAGTAATAATTGAGACTATTAGTAATATTATTCGACCTGGAACTTTAGCAGTTCGATTAACAGCTAATATAATTGCAGGTCATTTACTTTTAACTTTATTAAGTAATACAGGTATTAATATACCTAATTATTTATTAATTATTTTAATTATTATCCAAATTTTATTGTTAATTCTTGAATCTGCCGTAGCAATTATTCAATCTTATGTAATTTCTATTTTAAGAACTCTTTATTCTAGAGAAGTAAATTAATGTCTAATCATAATCATCCATATCACTTAGTTGACTACAGACCTTGACCCTTAACAGGAGCTATTGGAGTAATAACCTTAGTAACTGGTTTAGTTAAATGATTTCATAATTTTAATATAAACTTATTATTTATTGGATATATTATCGTATTATTAACCATATTCCAATGATGACGAGATATTTGTCGAGAAGGAACATTCCAAGGAAAACATACTATTATAGTATCAAAAGGTTTACGATGAGGAATAATTTTATTTATTATTTCTGAAATCTTTTTCTTCATTTCTTTTTTCTGGGCATTTTTTCATAGAAGTTTATCCCCAAATATTGAAATTGGATCAATTTGACCTCCTACTAATATTTTAGTATTTAATCCATTTCAAATTCCTTTATTAAATACTATTATTCTTATTACTTCAGGAATTACAGTAACATGAGCTCATCACGCTTTAATAGAAAATAATTATACTCAAGTTTCACAAAGATTATTTTTAACTATTATACTTGGATTTTATTTTACTATTTTACAAGCATATGAATACTTAGAAGCTTCTTTCTCAATTGCTGATAGAATTTATGGATCTACTTTTTTTATAGCAACAGGATTTCATGGTTTACATGTAATTATTGGAACAATTTTTCTTTTAACATGTTTTATTCGTCATATTAATTTTCATTTCTCAAGAACTCATCATTTCGGATTTGAAGCAGCAGCATGATATTGACATTTTGTTGATGTAGTTTGATTATTTCTTTATATTTCAATTTATTGATGAGGAAATTAATTATTTATATAATATATTTAGTATATTTGACTTCCAATCAAAAAGTTTAATAATTTTAATATAAATAATTATATTAATATTAATAATATCTTTTATCATAATAACAATTGCTAATATTTTCATATTAATTTCACTATTAATCTCAAAAAAATCATTTCTAGATCGAGAAAAATGTTCACCATTTGAATGTGGATTTGACCCTAAATCTTTAGCTCGAATTCCATTTTCTTTACATTTCTTTTTAATCACAATAATTTTTTTAATTTTTGATGTAGAAATTGCATTAATTTTTCCAATTATCCCAACATTTTATTTAGTAAATTTTTTATCTTGATTTAAAATAAGTTTTTTTTTTATTTTAATACTATTATTAGGAATTTATCATGAATGAAATCAAAATATACTAAATTGATCAAATTAGGATTATAGTTTAATTAAACATTTGATTTGCATTCAAAAAATATTGAATTTTATTCAATTTATCTTAAATAAGAAGCAATTTGCATTTAATTTCGACTTAAAAGATAGAGTTAATAACTCCTTATTTATTAATTGAAACCAAAAAGAGGTATATCACTGTTAATGATAAAATTGAATAAAAATTCCAATTAGAAATATATTGTAATTAAGCTGCTAACTTAATTTTTAGTGATTTATTATCATTAATATTTCTTTTAATTTAATTTATATAGTTTATTAAAACATTACATTTTCATTGTAAAAATAAAAAATTTTTTTTTTATAAATAAATTCTTATTTAAAGATTTTTTAATCACCTTAATATCTTCAATATTATACTCTTTATTTAAGCTATTTAAATTAAATTATTAAAAAAATAAATATAAATATTATTCATAAAATAAATCTAAATAAATAAATTTTAAAATTATTTATTTGATAAATATAATAAATAATAGAATTATTTTTTATAATATAAAATAATCCTTGTCCTCTATATATTTCTCTTCAACCTAAATCAATATTTTTATATAATATTTGCCCCATTTTTAAATAAAAATAATTTATCCCATATGTAGATAAATTTGGTAAAAATCATATTATAACATAAAAATATCTTAATTCATAAAAACATAAAAATTTATTTAGTGAATAAATTTTTATATTTCTAATTAAATAACCTAATAATAAACCAAATAAAGTCACATAAATAACTATTATTTTTAAATTAAAAGGCAAATAAATTATATAAGGATAACAAAAAATTATTCATCTTAATATTCTCCCCGAAACTAATCTTATAAATAATAAAATAATTATACTTTTTAATATAGTATAATCCTCATCATATAAATTATAAATTGATAATAAATTAAAATCATTAATTATTAAATATATTAATAAACGAATAGTGTAAAATATTGTTAATCCAGTTGAAAAATAATATAAAAAAAAAATCAATATATTTAAATTTCTTATTCTTACTATTTCTAAAATAATATCCTTAGAATAAAAACCTGCTAAAAATGGAATTCCACATAAAGCTAAATTTGAAATATTTAAACATAAAGAAGTTATTGGAATATAAATTCTAATTCCCCCTATTATTCGAATATCCTGATTATCATTTATTATATGAATAATTACCCCGGCACATATAAATAATAAAGCCTTAAATATAGCATGAGTTAATAAATGATAAAAAGCTAAATCATTAAATCCTATTCTTAAAATTCTTATTATTAAACCTAATTGTCTTAATGTTGATAAAGCAATAATTTTTTTTAAATCAAACTCATAATTAGCACAAATTCCTGCTATTAATATTGTTAAAGAAGATAATAATAATAAAATTTTTAAAAAAATTATTTCAACTAATAAATTATTAAAACGAATTAATAAATAAACCCCAGCTGTTACTAATGTAGAAGAATGAACTAAAGCAGAAACAGGAGTAGGTGCTGCTATTGCAGCAGGTAATCATGAACTAAATGGAATTTGAGCTCTTTTTGTTATAGCAGCAATAATAATTAATAAACCAATAAATTTTATTGAAAAATCATGTATTATTAAATTTAAATAAAAAATATAATTTCAACTTCCATAATTTATTATTCATGAAATCAATAATAAAATTATTACATCACCAATTCGATTAGATAACGCTGTCAATATTCCAGCATTATAAGACTTCATATTTTGATAATAAATTACTAAACAATATGAAACTAATCCTAAACCATCTCACCCTAATAAAATTCTAATTATATTTGGTCTAATAATTAACAAAATTATCGAGAAAACAAATATTAAAACTAAATAAATAAATCGATTTAAATTTAATTCTGATCTTATATATCTTTTTCTATAATAAATAACTGAAGAAGAAATTAAAGAAACAAATATTATAAATAATAATGATATTCAATCTAATAAAATTGATATAACAATTCTTATAGAATTAAAAGAAATAATCTCCCACTCAAAAAAAATTACTAAATTATTTATAATAAAATAAATTACTATAAAAAAATTAATTAATATAAAAAAAAATAAAAAAAAAAAACTAATAAGACAAATAGAATATTTTTTAATAACTTAAAATGATGATAAATATCATATTTTTGACTCCACAAATCAATATTTTTATTAAATTATTTAAGTAAAATCAAATTATTCTATAATCAATTTTTATAACTAAAATATTTAATGGTAATCAGTGCAATATTAATATTAAATATTCTCGAGAAGTTCCTCTATAAAATCTATAAATTCTTATATTATACTTTCCATGTTGAGTAAAAGAATATAAGTATAATCTATATCCAGCTCTAAAAAAAGAAATTATTATAAGTATAATTATTCTTCACCAAGATCATCTAACTAATCTATTAATTAAACTAATTTCTCCTATTAAATTTAATGATGGAGGAGCTGCTATATTTGAAGATATTAATAAAAATCATCACAATCTTATTGAAGGTATAAAATTTATTATCCCTTTATTAATAAATATTCTTCGTCTATTTAATCGTTCATAATTAATATTAGATAAACAAAATATTCCAGAAGAACATAATCCATGACCAATTATTAAAATATAAGAACCTAAAAATCCTCAATAATTTATTGTTATCAATCCCCCAATTACTAATCTTATATGAGCTACAGAAGAATAAGCAATTAAAGATTTTATATCAATTTGACAAAAACATTTTAATCTAATAAAAAATCCTCCAATTAATCTTATTACTACTCAAATATATCTTCATCTTAAATTTATTTTTTGTAAAATTATTAATATTCGTAATAATCCATATCCCCCTAACTTTAATATAATTGCAGCTAAAATTATTGAGCCAGAAATAGGAGCTTCAACATGAGCTTTTGGTAATCATAAATGAACAAAATATATAGGTATTTTTACTAAAAAAGCAAAAATTAATCTTAAATATAATATAATTAAATTATAATCATAAAATTTTATTATATATATAATTATAAAATTTATTTCCTTATAAATATAAAAAATTCCTATTAATAAAGGCAAAGAAGCAAATAATGTATAAAATAAAAGATATATACCAGCTTGAATTCGCTCAGGTTGATACCCTCATCCAATAATTAATATTAAAGTAGGAATTAATCTTCCCTCAAAAAATAAATAAAATAAAAATAAATTTATAGTTCTAAAAGTTAAATATAATATTAATATTAAAAAAATAATATTAAATAAAAATAAATTTTTAAAAAAATTATTTTTATTTAATCTTTCTCTAGCTATAATTATTAAAAATGTAATTCAGATTCTTAATAAAATTAACCCATATGAAATTATGTCACAACCTAATATATAACTTAAATTAAAAAAATTTATAATAGAAACTCTTATATTTATAAATATAAACATTATAAATATAAATATAAACTGAACCATTCAAAATATATTATATTTTAAACATATTGGTATTATAAAAATTATTATTATTAAATATTTTATCATTAAATTAAATTAAAACTTTGAAAATAATCATTCCCATGAGTTCGAATTATTGAAACTAAAATTGATAAACCTAAAGCCCCTTCACAAACTGAAAAAACTAAAAAAACCATTAACATATATATATTATAATCAACTATTATTAAATATAATAATATAAAAAAAAAAATTCTTAAAACAATAAATTCTAATCTTATTAAAACAATTAATAAATGTTTTTGTTTTGAAACAAAAATTATATTTCCAATAAAAAATATAATAATAATTAAACTTATATTTATCATTTGTTTTTATAGTTTAAAAAAAAACTTTGGTCTTGTAAACCAAAAATAAGATTTTTCTTTAAAAACTTCAAAGAAAAAGATTATCTTTATCTATAATCTCCAAAATTATTATTTTTAAAAAAACTATTCTTTGAAATTATAAAAATTTTTTTATCTAATTTAATTATATTTATTTCTTTTTTTATATTTTTTACTAATAACCCTTTATCAATAGGATTATTTATTTTAATTCAAACTTTATTAACTTGTATTTTATCTGGAATAATAATCAATACTTATTGATTCTCATATATTTTATTCTTAATTTTTTTAGGAGGTTTATTAGTTCTATTCATTTATGTTTCAAGAATTGCTTCTAATGAATTATTTAAAATTTCAATCTTTAATAAAATTTTTATAATATTAGGAATTATTTTTTTATTTATATTATCATTTTATTTTAAAAATAATTTATTTTGAATAAATTTATATTTTAATGATGAAATATTAAATTTTTTTAATTTATTTATATTTTCAAATAATGAATATAATTTTAATTTAACAAAATTATATAATGAACAAACTTATTTTTTAATAATAATATTAATTATTTATCTATTTATTACTCTTATTGCAGTAGTAAAAATTACAAATATTTTTTTTGGACCTTTACGTTCAATTATATAATTTTAATTACTAATGATAAATTTATTTAAACCAATTCGAAAAATTCATCCTATTATAAAAATTATTAATGGATCTTTAATTGATTTACCTTCTCCATCTAATATTTCTTCATGATGAAATTTTGGATCTTTATTAGCTTTATGTTTAATAATTCAAATTATTACAGGATTATTTTTAACTATATATTACTCAGCAAATATTGATATTTCTTTTTATAGAGTAAATTATATTTGTCGAAATGTTAACTATGGGTGATTAATTCGTACTTTACATGCTAATGGAGCATCTTTTTTTTTTATTTGTATTTATTTACATATTGGACGAGGAATTTATTATGAATCTTTCAATTTAAAATTAACTTGACTAGTGGGAGTAATTATTTTATTTTTACTAATAGCTACAGCTTTTATAGGTTATGTTTTACCTTGAGGTCAAATATCTTTTTGAGGGGCTACAGTAATTACTAATTTATTATCTGCAATTCCATATTTAGGAAATATATTAGTAAATTGAATTTGAGGAGGATTTGCTGTTGATAATGCAACTTTAACTCGATTTTATACATTTCATTTCTTATTTCCATTTATTATTTTAATATTAACTATAATTCATTTATTATTTCTTCACCAAACTGGATCTAATAACCCTTTAGGAATTAATAGAAATTTAGATAAAATTCCATTTCACCCATTTTTTACTTTTAAAGATTTAATTGGATTTATTGTATTAATTTTTTTTTTATCTTTATTAACTTTAACAAATCCATATTTATTAGGAGATCCTGATAATTTTATTCCAGCTAATCCTTTAATTACCCCAATTCATATTCAACCAGAATGATATTTTTTATTTGCTTATGCAATTTTACGATCAATCCCTAATAAATTAGGAGGTGTAATTGCTTTAGTTTTATCCATTTTAATTTTAATTATTCTACCATTTACTTTTAATAAAAAAATTCAAGGTATTCAATTCTATCCTTTAAATCAAATTTTATTTTGATTTTTAATTATTACTATTATTTTATTAACTTGAATTGGATCACGACCAGTAGAAATACCTTATATTATTACAGGACAAATTTTAACTTTAATTTATTTTTCTTATTTTATTATTAACCCAATTTTAAATAAATTTTGAGATAAATTAATTTTTTACTAATTAATGAGCTTGTTTAAGCATTTGTTTTGAAAACTTAAGAAAGAATAAATATTCTATTAATTTATACTAAATTTATTTTATTAATTTAATAATATTTTTAAACCTAAAAAAAATAATAAATAATTTAAAGAAATAGGTAAATATCTTTTTCAACATAAATATATTAATTTATCATAACGATAACGAGGTAAAGTACCACGAACTCAAATAAAAAAAAAAGAAATAAATACTAACTTCAAATAAAATAATAAATTTAATTCATAACCTCCTATATTAAAAATAATAAATAATATTCTTATAAATAAAATTCTTGAATATTCAGCTAAAAAAATTAAAGCAAATCCCCCTCTTCTATATTCAATATTAAATCCTGAAACTAATTCTCTTTCCCCTTCTGCAAAATCAAATGGAGTTCGATTAGTTTCAGCTAATATCGAAGAAAATAAACATAATCTTAATGGAATTATTATAAAAATAAATCAATTTAAAAATTGATATTCTCTAAATTTAATTAAATTTAAATCTATAATTATAATAATTCTTGATATTAAAATTAAAGATAATCTAACTTCATAAGAAATTGTCTGAGCAACTGCTCGTAAACCTCCTAATAACGAATAATTTCTATTTGAAGATCAACCAGCAATTAATAAAGTATAAACCCCAACTCTTGTGCAAGATAAAAAAAATAATAAACCTAAATTAAACATAATTATATTAAATAAATAGGGAATCACTATTCAAATAATTAATGATAATATAAATCTAATAATAGGAGAAAAATAATAAGAAAAATAATTTGAATAATTTAAATATACTTGTTCTTTTGAAAATAATTTAATAGCATCAGAAAAAGGTTGTAAAATTCCTATAATTCCTAATTTATTAGGTCCTTTACGAATTTGAATATATCCTAAAACTTTTCGTTCTAATAAAGTTAAAAAAGCAACCCCAATTAAAACCCCAATTAATAAAAATAAACCCCCAATTATAATATTAATAACATCAATTATTATCAATACTATCTATATAATAAATTATATATAAATGAATTCTAAAATCATTACATTTTTCTGCCAAAATAGTTTATATAAATATTAATAATATTCTTAAAATTAAATTATTTATAATATTTGATCCTTTCGTACTAAAATATTTTTTTTTTATTAAAAGATAGAAACCAACCTGGCTCACACCGGTTTGAACTCAGATCATGTAAGATTTTAATGATCGAACAGATCAAAATTTTAAACTTTTGCATTTAAATTTTATCTTAATCCAACATCGAGGTCGCAACCTTTTTTTTTTATTTGTACTAAAAAAAAAAATTACGCTGTTATCCCTAAGGTAATTTTTTCTTATAATCATAATTTATGGATCATTTATTCAATTATTTATGTTTATTTTTTAAAAAAAAGTTATTTTAATTTTTCTATCACCCCAATAAAATAATTACAATTATTTAAATTTATTATTATATATTAAATATTAAAAAATTATAATTATAAAACTCTATAGGGTCTTCTCGTCTTTTTAAATTATTTTAACTTTTTAATAAAAAAATTAATTTCAATTTTTAATTTAGAGACAGTTTATATTTCATCAAATCTTTCATACAAGTCTTCAATTAAAAGACTAATTATTATGCTACCTTTGTACAGTCAATATACTGCAGCCCTTTAATTTTTAAATCAGTGGGCAGATTAGACTTTAAATTATTAATCAAAAAGACATGTTTTTGATAAACAAGTGAATATAAAAATTTGCCGAATTCCTTTAAATTAATTTTAATTTAAATTTAATATGTAAAAATTTAATATACTAATTTTATCATTATTTCTAATTTTTTTCTGTTATAAATTATATTTTTATAAAAATTTAAATATAATTTTAAATTTTATTTTTTCTTTTTAAAATTTTTTATAATAAATTTTATTTTATAAACAATATAAATTTTAAAAATTTTAAATTTAATTTAATATATATATATATATATATATATATATATATATATATTATAAAAATTTAAATTAAAGCTTATCCCTTAATATATTTAATTTTAAAAATTTTTTAATTAAATAAAAAATTAAAAAATATTTTAAATTTAAAATTAAATTTTTTTCTAAAAAAACTAGATATATTTAAAAACGATTAACATTTCATTTCAAATTAATTATTTAAAATAATTATTCAACATTAAATTTTTTAATTAATTAACTCTTTTAAATTCGAGATTTTTTTAACTAATAAATATTTTTTAATAAACTCTGATACACAAGATACAATAATTAAAATTTACTTTTTAATTAATTAATTTTTCAAATTTATTTCAAATTTCTTTTTCAATACTATTTTATTATAAATAATTATATTTTTTCTCTAAAAAATACTTTAACATCCCCCAATATTAAAAATTTTTTTATTAAATATAATTTTTTAATTTTTCCCCTCAAATTAATTATTTATTATAATATCTTTTCAATGTAAATGAAATACTTTATTCAAGCTCTAATTTGATCATTCTAGAAACACTTTCCAGTACCTCTACTTTGTTACGACTTATTTCAATTTTTAAATGA
>NW_028181885.1:0-26008 GCF_056956725.1 Heliconius melpomene rosina | reverse complement strand
AATAAATTTACAATTTATCGCTTATATACTCAGCCATTTTATTAGCGAAAATGACTTTTTTCAACAAATCATAAAGATATTGGAACTTTATATTTTATTTTTGGAATTTGAGCAGGAATAGTTGGAACATCTCTTAGTATTTTAATTCGAATAGAATTAGGAAATCCAGGATCATTAATTGGAGATGATCAAATTTATAATACTATTGTTACAGCTCATGCTTTTATTATAATTTTTTTTATAGTTATACCTATTATAATCGGGGGATTTGGAAATTGACTAGTTCCATTAATATTAGGAGCTCCTGATATAGCTTTCCCCCGAATAAATAATATAAGATTTTGACTTTTACCTCCATCATTAATTTTATTAATTTCAAGAAGAATTGTAGAAAATGGAGCAGGGACAGGATGAACTGTTTACCCCCCTTTATCATCTAATATTGCTCATGGAGGTTCCTCTGTTGATTTAGCTATCTTTTCTTTACATTTAGCTGGAATTTCCTCAATTTTAGGAGCAATTAATTTTATTACAACTATTATTAATATACGAATTAATAATATATCATTCGATCAATTACCCTTATTTGTTTGAGCCGTAGGTATTACAGCTTTATTATTACTTTTATCTTTACCAGTTTTAGCTGGAGCTATCACTATATTATTAACTGATCGAAATTTAAATACATCATTTTTTGATCCTGCAGGAGGAGGTGATCCTATTTTATATCAACATTTATTTTGATTTTTTGGACATCCTGAAGTATATATTTTAATTTTACCCGGATTTGGAATAATTTCTCATATTATTTCTCAAGAAAGTGGAAAAAAGGAAACTTTTGGATGTTTAGGAATAATTTATGCTATAATAGCAATTGGATTGCTAGGATTTATTGTATGAGCTCATCATATATTTACAGTAGGAATAGATATTGATACTCGAGCATATTTTACTTCAGCTACTATAATCATTGCAGTTCCAACTGGAATTAAAATTTTTAGTTGATTGGCAACTTTACATGGAACACAAATTAATTATAGTCCTTCAATATTATGAAGTTTAGGATTTATTTTCTTATTCACAGTAGGAGGATTAACAGGTGTAGTTTTAGCTAATTCCTCAATTGATATTACTCTTCATGATACTTATTATGTAGTAGCCCATTTTCATTATGTTTTATCTATAGGAGCTGTATTCGCTATTCTAGGAGGTTTTGTTCATTGATATTCCCTATTTACCGGATTATTATTAAATCCCTATTTATTAAAAATTCAATTTATTTCCATATTTATTGGTGTTAATTTAACATTTTTTCCTCAACATTTTTTAGGATTAGCTGGTATACCCCGTCGTTATTCTGATTATCCAGATAATTTTATATCATGAAATATTATTTCTTCATTTGGTTCATATATTTCATTATTTTCCATAATTTTAATTATTATTATTATTTGAGAATCAATAATTAACCAACGAATAATTCTATTTTCATTAAATATACCATCCTCTATTGAATGATATCAAAATTTACCTCCTTCTGAACATTCTTATAATGAACTTCCTATTTTAAGAAATTTCTAATATGGCAGATTATATGTAATGGATTTAAACCCCATTTATAAAGGAATATCCTTTTTTTAGAAATGGCAACCTGATCTAATTTAAATTATCAAAATAGAGCTTCCCCATTAATAGAACAAATTATTTTTTTCCATGACCATACATTAATTATTTTAATTATAATTACAATTTTAGTAGCATATTTAATAATAAATTTATTTTTCAATAATTATATTAATCGATTTTTATTAGAAAGTCAAATAATTGAATTAATTTGAACTATTTTACCAGCTATTACTTTAATTTTTATTGCACTTCCATCATTACGATTATTATATCTTTTAGATGAACTTAATAATCCTTTAATTACATTAAAATCAATTGGACATCAATGATATTGAAGATATGAATATTCTGATTTTAATAATATTGAATTTGATTCATATATAATTCAATCTAATGAAAATTTAAATAATTTTCGACTTTTAGATGTTGATAATCGTATTATTTTACCTATAAATAATCAAATTCGTATTTTAGTTACAGCTACAGACGTAATTCACTCGTGAACAATTCCGTCATTAGGAGTAAAAATTGACGCTAATCCAGGACGATTAAATCAAACTAGATTTTTTATTAATCGTCCTGGAATTTATTATGGTCAATGTTCTGAAATTTGTGGAGCAAATCATAGTTTTATACCTATTGTTATTGAAAGAATCCCTATAAAAAACTTTATTAATTGAATTAATAATTATTCATTAGATGACTGAAAGCAAGTACTGGTCTCTTAAACCATTTTATAGTAAATTAGCATTTACTTCTAATGATAAAGAATTAGTTAATAAATAACATAAATATGTCAAATTTAAATTATTACTTTTTGTAATATTCTTTTATTCCTCAAATAATACCTATCAATTGAATAATTTCATTATTATTTTTTATTTCTATTTTTATTAGTTTTATAATTATAAATTATTTTATTTTTAATTATAAAAATAATTTTAATTTTAAAAAAATTAATAAAAATAATTTAAAAAAAAAATTTTGAAAATGATAAATAATCTTTTCTCAATCTTTGATCCTTCAACAAATTTATTTAATTTCCCATTTAATTGAATTAGAACATTTATTGGATTATTATTTATTCCTTTTTCTTTCTGATTTTTTCCTAATCGTCATTATTTATTATGAAATTTTATTTCAAATAAACTTCATAATGAATTTAAAACTTTATTAGGACCAAAATAGAATTAATGGATCAACTTTTATTTTTATTTCATTATTCTTTTTTATTTTATTTAATAATTTTTTAGGTTTATTCCCATATATTTTTACTAGAACAAGTCATCTTAATATATCCCTTTCATTATCATTAACATTATGGTTAAGATTTATAATTTATGGATGATTAAATAATACACAACATATATTTATTCATATAATTCCTCAAGGAACACCAACTATTTTAATACCTTTTATAGTAATAATTGAGACTATTAGTAATATTATTCGACCTGGAACTTTAGCAGTTCGATTAACAGCTAATATAATTGCAGGTCATTTACTTTTAACTTTATTAAGTAATACAGGTATTAATATACCTAATTATTTATTAATTATTTTAATTATTATCCAAATTTTATTGTTAATTCTTGAATCTGCCGTAGCAATTATTCAATCTTATGTAATTTCTATTTTAAGAACTCTTTATTCTAGAGAAGTAAATTAATGTCTAATCATAATCATCCATATCACTTAGTTGACTACAGACCTTGACCCTTAACAGGAGCTATTGGAGTAATAACCTTAGTAACTGGTTTAGTTAAATGATTTCATAATTTTAATATAAACTTATTATTTATTGGATATATTATCGTATTATTAACCATATTCCAATGATGACGAGATATTTGTCGAGAAGGAACATTCCAAGGAAAACATACTATTATAGTATCAAAAGGTTTACGATGAGGAATAATTTTATTTATTATTTCTGAAATCTTTTTCTTCATTTCTTTTTTCTGGGCATTTTTTCATAGAAGTTTATCCCCAAATATTGAAATTGGATCAATTTGACCTCCTACTAATATTTTAGTATTTAATCCATTTCAAATTCCTTTATTAAATACTATTATTCTTATTACTTCAGGAATTACAGTAACATGAGCTCATCACGCTTTAATAGAAAATAATTATACTCAAGTTTCACAAAGATTATTTTTAACTATTATACTTGGATTTTATTTTACTATTTTACAAGCATATGAATACTTAGAAGCTTCTTTCTCAATTGCTGATAGAATTTATGGATCTACTTTTTTTATAGCAACAGGATTTCATGGTTTACATGTAATTATTGGAACAATTTTTCTTTTAACATGTTTTATTCGTCATATTAATTTTCATTTCTCAAGAACTCATCATTTCGGATTTGAAGCAGCAGCATGATATTGACATTTTGTTGATGTAGTTTGATTATTTCTTTATATTTCAATTTATTGATGAGGAAATTAATTATTTATATAATATATTTAGTATATTTGACTTCCAATCAAAAAGTTTAATAATTTTAATATAAATAATTATATTAATATTAATAATATCTTTTATCATAATAACAATTGCTAATATTTTCATATTAATTTCACTATTAATCTCAAAAAAATCATTTCTAGATCGAGAAAAATGTTCACCATTTGAATGTGGATTTGACCCTAAATCTTTAGCTCGAATTCCATTTTCTTTACATTTCTTTTTAATCACAATAATTTTTTTAATTTTTGATGTAGAAATTGCATTAATTTTTCCAATTATCCCAACATTTTATTTAGTAAATTTTTTATCTTGATTTAAAATAAGTTTTTTTTTTATTTTAATACTATTATTAGGAATTTATCATGAATGAAATCAAAATATACTAAATTGATCAAATTAGGATTATAGTTTAATTAAACATTTGATTTGCATTCAAAAAATATTGAATTTTATTCAATTTATCTTAAATAAGAAGCAATTTGCATTTAATTTCGACTTAAAAGATAGAGTTAATAACTCCTTATTTATTAATTGAAACCAAAAAGAGGTATATCACTGTTAATGATAAAATTGAATAAAAATTCCAATTAGAAATATATTGTAATTAAGCTGCTAACTTAATTTTTAGTGATTTATTATCATTAATATTTCTTTTAATTTAATTTATATAGTTTATTAAAACATTACATTTTCATTGTAAAAATAAAAAATTTTTTTTTTATAAATAAATTCTTATTTAAAGATTTTTTAATCACCTTAATATCTTCAATATTATACTCTTTATTTAAGCTATTTAAATTAAATTATTAAAAAAATAAATATAAATATTATTCATAAAATAAATCTAAATAAATAAATTTTAAAATTATTTATTTGATAAATATAATAAATAATAGAATTATTTTTTATAATATAAAATAATCCTTGTCCTCTATATATTTCTCTTCAACCTAAATCAATATTTTTATATAATATTTGCCCCATTTTTAAATAAAAATAATTTATCCCATATGTAGATAAATTTGGTAAAAATCATATTATAACATAAAAATATCTTAATTCATAAAAACATAAAAATTTATTTAGTGAATAAATTTTTATATTTCTAATTAAATAACCTAATAATAAACCAAATAAAGTCACATAAATAACTATTATTTTTAAATTAAAAGGCAAATAAATTATATAAGGATAACAAAAAATTATTCATCTTAATATTCTCCCCGAAACTAATCTTATAAATAATAAAATAATTATACTTTTTAATATAGTATAATCCTCATCATATAAATTATAAATTGATAATAAATTAAAATCATTAATTATTAAATATATTAATAAACGAATAGTGTAAAATATTGTTAATCCAGTTGAAAAATAATATAAAAAAAAAATCAATATATTTAAATTTCTTATTCTTACTATTTCTAAAATAATATCCTTAGAATAAAAACCTGCTAAAAATGGAATTCCACATAAAGCTAAATTTGAAATATTTAAACATAAAGAAGTTATTGGAATATAAATTCTAATTCCCCCTATTATTCGAATATCCTGATTATCATTTATTATATGAATAATTACCCCGGCACATATAAATAATAAAGCCTTAAATATAGCATGAGTTAATAAATGATAAAAAGCTAAATCATTAAATCCTATTCTTAAAATTCTTATTATTAAACCTAATTGTCTTAATGTTGATAAAGCAATAATTTTTTTTAAATCAAACTCATAATTAGCACAAATTCCTGCTATTAATATTGTTAAAGAAGATAATAATAATAAAATTTTTAAAAAAATTATTTCAACTAATAAATTATTAAAACGAATTAATAAATAAACCCCAGCTGTTACTAATGTAGAAGAATGAACTAAAGCAGAAACAGGAGTAGGTGCTGCTATTGCAGCAGGTAATCATGAACTAAATGGAATTTGAGCTCTTTTTGTTATAGCAGCAATAATAATTAATAAACCAATAAATTTTATTGAAAAATCATGTATTATTAAATTTAAATAAAAAATATAATTTCAACTTCCATAATTTATTATTCATGAAATCAATAATAAAATTATTACATCACCAATTCGATTAGATAACGCTGTCAATATTCCAGCATTATAAGACTTCATATTTTGATAATAAATTACTAAACAATATGAAACTAATCCTAAACCATCTCACCCTAATAAAATTCTAATTATATTTGGTCTAATAATTAACAAAATTATCGAGAAAACAAATATTAAAACTAAATAAATAAATCGATTTAAATTTAATTCTGATCTTATATATCTTTTTCTATAATAAATAACTGAAGAAGAAATTAAAGAAACAAATATTATAAATAATAATGATATTCAATCTAATAAAATTGATATAACAATTCTTATAGAATTAAAAGAAATAATCTCCCACTCAAAAAAAATTACTAAATTATTTATAATAAAATAAATTACTATAAAAAAATTAATTAATATAAAAAAAAATAAAAAAAAAAAACTAATAAGACAAATAGAATATTTTTTAATAACTTAAAATGATGATAAATATCATATTTTTGACTCCACAAATCAATATTTTTATTAAATTATTTAAGTAAAATCAAATTATTCTATAATCAATTTTTATAACTAAAATATTTAATGGTAATCAGTGCAATATTAATATTAAATATTCTCGAGAAGTTCCTCTATAAAATCTATAAATTCTTATATTATACTTTCCATGTTGAGTAAAAGAATATAAGTATAATCTATATCCAGCTCTAAAAAAAGAAATTATTATAAGTATAATTATTCTTCACCAAGATCATCTAACTAATCTATTAATTAAACTAATTTCTCCTATTAAATTTAATGATGGAGGAGCTGCTATATTTGAAGATATTAATAAAAATCATCACAATCTTATTGAAGGTATAAAATTTATTATCCCTTTATTAATAAATATTCTTCGTCTATTTAATCGTTCATAATTAATATTAGATAAACAAAATATTCCAGAAGAACATAATCCATGACCAATTATTAAAATATAAGAACCTAAAAATCCTCAATAATTTATTGTTATCAATCCCCCAATTACTAATCTTATATGAGCTACAGAAGAATAAGCAATTAAAGATTTTATATCAATTTGACAAAAACATTTTAATCTAATAAAAAATCCTCCAATTAATCTTATTACTACTCAAATATATCTTCATCTTAAATTTATTTTTTGTAAAATTATTAATATTCGTAATAATCCATATCCCCCTAACTTTAATATAATTGCAGCTAAAATTATTGAGCCAGAAATAGGAGCTTCAACATGAGCTTTTGGTAATCATAAATGAACAAAATATATAGGTATTTTTACTAAAAAAGCAAAAATTAATCTTAAATATAATATAATTAAATTATAATCATAAAATTTTATTATATATATAATTATAAAATTTATTTCCTTATAAATATAAAAAATTCCTATTAATAAAGGCAAAGAAGCAAATAATGTATAAAATAAAAGATATATACCAGCTTGAATTCGCTCAGGTTGATACCCTCATCCAATAATTAATATTAAAGTAGGAATTAATCTTCCCTCAAAAAATAAATAAAATAAAAATAAATTTATAGTTCTAAAAGTTAAATATAATATTAATATTAAAAAAATAATATTAAATAAAAATAAATTTTTAAAAAAATTATTTTTATTTAATCTTTCTCTAGCTATAATTATTAAAAATGTAATTCAGATTCTTAATAAAATTAACCCATATGAAATTATGTCACAACCTAATATATAACTTAAATTAAAAAAATTTATAATAGAAACTCTTATATTTATAAATATAAACATTATAAATATAAATATAAACTGAACCATTCAAAATATATTATATTTTAAACATATTGGTATTATAAAAATTATTATTATTAAATATTTTATCATTAAATTAAATTAAAACTTTGAAAATAATCATTCCCATGAGTTCGAATTATTGAAACTAAAATTGATAAACCTAAAGCCCCTTCACAAACTGAAAAAACTAAAAAAACCATTAACATATATATATTATAATCAACTATTATTAAATATAATAATATAAAAAAAAAAATTCTTAAAACAATAAATTCTAATCTTATTAAAACAATTAATAAATGTTTTTGTTTTGAAACAAAAATTATATTTCCAATAAAAAATATAATAATAATTAAACTTATATTTATCATTTGTTTTTATAGTTTAAAAAAAAACTTTGGTCTTGTAAACCAAAAATAAGATTTTTCTTTAAAAACTTCAAAGAAAAAGATTATCTTTATCTATAATCTCCAAAATTATTATTTTTAAAAAAACTATTCTTTGAAATTATAAAAATTTTTTTATCTAATTTAATTATATTTATTTCTTTTTTTATATTTTTTACTAATAACCCTTTATCAATAGGATTATTTATTTTAATTCAAACTTTATTAACTTGTATTTTATCTGGAATAATAATCAATACTTATTGATTCTCATATATTTTATTCTTAATTTTTTTAGGAGGTTTATTAGTTCTATTCATTTATGTTTCAAGAATTGCTTCTAATGAATTATTTAAAATTTCAATCTTTAATAAAATTTTTATAATATTAGGAATTATTTTTTTATTTATATTATCATTTTATTTTAAAAATAATTTATTTTGAATAAATTTATATTTTAATGATGAAATATTAAATTTTTTTAATTTATTTATATTTTCAAATAATGAATATAATTTTAATTTAACAAAATTATATAATGAACAAACTTATTTTTTAATAATAATATTAATTATTTATCTATTTATTACTCTTATTGCAGTAGTAAAAATTACAAATATTTTTTTTGGACCTTTACGTTCAATTATATAATTTTAATTACTAATGATAAATTTATTTAAACCAATTCGAAAAATTCATCCTATTATAAAAATTATTAATGGATCTTTAATTGATTTACCTTCTCCATCTAATATTTCTTCATGATGAAATTTTGGATCTTTATTAGCTTTATGTTTAATAATTCAAATTATTACAGGATTATTTTTAACTATATATTACTCAGCAAATATTGATATTTCTTTTTATAGAGTAAATTATATTTGTCGAAATGTTAACTATGGGTGATTAATTCGTACTTTACATGCTAATGGAGCATCTTTTTTTTTTATTTGTATTTATTTACATATTGGACGAGGAATTTATTATGAATCTTTCAATTTAAAATTAACTTGACTAGTGGGAGTAATTATTTTATTTTTACTAATAGCTACAGCTTTTATAGGTTATGTTTTACCTTGAGGTCAAATATCTTTTTGAGGGGCTACAGTAATTACTAATTTATTATCTGCAATTCCATATTTAGGAAATATATTAGTAAATTGAATTTGAGGAGGATTTGCTGTTGATAATGCAACTTTAACTCGATTTTATACATTTCATTTCTTATTTCCATTTATTATTTTAATATTAACTATAATTCATTTATTATTTCTTCACCAAACTGGATCTAATAACCCTTTAGGAATTAATAGAAATTTAGATAAAATTCCATTTCACCCATTTTTTACTTTTAAAGATTTAATTGGATTTATTGTATTAATTTTTTTTTTATCTTTATTAACTTTAACAAATCCATATTTATTAGGAGATCCTGATAATTTTATTCCAGCTAATCCTTTAATTACCCCAATTCATATTCAACCAGAATGATATTTTTTATTTGCTTATGCAATTTTACGATCAATCCCTAATAAATTAGGAGGTGTAATTGCTTTAGTTTTATCCATTTTAATTTTAATTATTCTACCATTTACTTTTAATAAAAAAATTCAAGGTATTCAATTCTATCCTTTAAATCAAATTTTATTTTGATTTTTAATTATTACTATTATTTTATTAACTTGAATTGGATCACGACCAGTAGAAATACCTTATATTATTACAGGACAAATTTTAACTTTAATTTATTTTTCTTATTTTATTATTAACCCAATTTTAAATAAATTTTGAGATAAATTAATTTTTTACTAATTAATGAGCTTGTTTAAGCATTTGTTTTGAAAACTTAAGAAAGAATAAATATTCTATTAATTTATACTAAATTTATTTTATTAATTTAATAATATTTTTAAACCTAAAAAAAATAATAAATAATTTAAAGAAATAGGTAAATATCTTTTTCAACATAAATATATTAATTTATCATAACGATAACGAGGTAAAGTACCACGAACTCAAATAAAAAAAAAAGAAATAAATACTAACTTCAAATAAAATAATAAATTTAATTCATAACCTCCTATATTAAAAATAATAAATAATATTCTTATAAATAAAATTCTTGAATATTCAGCTAAAAAAATTAAAGCAAATCCCCCTCTTCTATATTCAATATTAAATCCTGAAACTAATTCTCTTTCCCCTTCTGCAAAATCAAATGGAGTTCGATTAGTTTCAGCTAATATCGAAGAAAATAAACATAATCTTAATGGAATTATTATAAAAATAAATCAATTTAAAAATTGATATTCTCTAAATTTAATTAAATTTAAATCTATAATTATAATAATTCTTGATATTAAAATTAAAGATAATCTAACTTCATAAGAAATTGTCTGAGCAACTGCTCGTAAACCTCCTAATAACGAATAATTTCTATTTGAAGATCAACCAGCAATTAATAAAGTATAAACCCCAACTCTTGTGCAAGATAAAAAAAATAATAAACCTAAATTAAACATAATTATATTAAATAAATAGGGAATCACTATTCAAATAATTAATGATAATATAAATCTAATAATAGGAGAAAAATAATAAGAAAAATAATTTGAATAATTTAAATATACTTGTTCTTTTGAAAATAATTTAATAGCATCAGAAAAAGGTTGTAAAATTCCTATAATTCCTAATTTATTAGGTCCTTTACGAATTTGAATATATCCTAAAACTTTTCGTTCTAATAAAGTTAAAAAAGCAACCCCAATTAAAACCCCAATTAATAAAAATAAACCCCCAATTATAATATTAATAACATCAATTATTATCAATACTATCTATATAATAAATTATATATAAATGAATTCTAAAATCATTACATTTTTCTGCCAAAATAGTTTATATAAATATTAATAATATTCTTAAAATTAAATTATTTATAATATTTGATCCTTTCGTACTAAAATATTTTTTTTTTATTAAAAGATAGAAACCAACCTGGCTCACACCGGTTTGAACTCAGATCATGTAAGATTTTAATGATCGAACAGATCAAAATTTTAAACTTTTGCATTTAAATTTTATCTTAATCCAACATCGAGGTCGCAACCTTTTTTTTTTATTTGTACTAAAAAAAAAAATTACGCTGTTATCCCTAAGGTAATTTTTTCTTATAATCATAATTTATGGATCATTTATTCAATTATTTATGTTTATTTTTTAAAAAAAAGTTATTTTAATTTTTCTATCACCCCAATAAAATAATTACAATTATTTAAATTTATTATTATATATTAAATATTAAAAAATTATAATTATAAAACTCTATAGGGTCTTCTCGTCTTTTTAAATTATTTTAACTTTTTAATAAAAAAATTAATTTCAATTTTTAATTTAGAGACAGTTTATATTTCATCAAATCTTTCATACAAGTCTTCAATTAAAAGACTAATTATTATGCTACCTTTGTACAGTCAATATACTGCAGCCCTTTAATTTTTAAATCAGTGGGCAGATTAGACTTTAAATTATTAATCAAAAAGACATGTTTTTGATAAACAAGTGAATATAAAAATTTGCCGAATTCCTTTAAATTAATTTTAATTTAAATTTAATATGTAAAAATTTAATATACTAATTTTATCATTATTTCTAATTTTTTTCTGTTATAAATTATATTTTTATAAAAATTTAAATATAATTTTAAATTTTATTTTTTCTTTTTAAAATTTTTTATAATAAATTTTATTTTATAAACAATATAAATTTTAAAAATTTTAAATTTAATTTAATATATATATATATATATATATATATATATATATATATTATAAAAATTTAAATTAAAGCTTATCCCTTAATATATTTAATTTTAAAAATTTTTTAATTAAATAAAAAATTAAAAAATATTTTAAATTTAAAATTAAATTTTTTTCTAAAAAAACTAGATATATTTAAAAACGATTAACATTTCATTTCAAATTAATTATTTAAAATAATTATTCAACATTAAATTTTTTAATTAATTAACTCTTTTAAATTCGAGATTTTTTTAACTAATAAATATTTTTTAATAAACTCTGATACACAAGATACAATAATTAAAATTTACTTTTTAATTAATTAATTTTTCAAATTTATTTCAAATTTCTTTTTCAATACTATTTTATTATAAATAATTATATTTTTTCTCTAAAAAATACTTTAACATCCCCCAATATTAAAAATTTTTTTATTAAATATAATTTTTTTAATTTTTCCCCTCAAATTAATTATTTATTATAATATCTTTTCAATGTAAATGAAATACTTTATTCAAGCTCTAATTTGATCATTCTAGAAACACTTTCCAGTACCTCTACTTTGTTACGACTTATTTCAATTTTTAAATGAAAGTGACGGGCAATATGTACATATTTCAATTATTAATCATTTTAACAAACTAATTAAAATTACATTTAAATCCACCTTCAATTTTATATTAAAAAATTTATTTTCGTTTAAATAAATTTATTGTAATCCATCTTAATCTTAATTATAATCTGCATCTTGATCTGAATTAATTTATATTTAAAATTTTAAAATATTATTTTTATATAAAAATATTTTTTTAACAATGATATACAAAATTTTTTATTAAGTAAATTTATTCGTGGATTATCAATTACTAGACAGATTCCTCTAAATGAACTAAAATACCGCCATTTTATTTAAGTTTCAATATTTATTATTTACTATTTTAGTATTTAAAATTAAATTTTTAATAATAGGGTATCTAATCCTAGTTTATAATAAAATTTACTAAATCATAATTTTTATATAAATTTTAATTAAATTAAAATTTCACCTTATAATTTAATATTTTTTAAAATAATATTATTATTTATTATTTACTGAATTAATTTAATTTAACTTTTGTTTAACCGCAACTGCTGGCACAAAATTAGTTATTAATTTTTTTATTACTAAATCTTAATTTCTTAAATTTTTAATATTAATTACTACAAAACATTATTAATTATTTTTAAAATAATTAAAATTATTCACTAAAATTTATATGTAAAATAAATTAAAAATAAATTATTTAAAATATAAAATTTTATCTATTATTATAAAATTTTATATAGAATTTTTTTTTTTTTTTTTATAAATTAAATTTTTAATTGTATATATTTATATATATATATAATAATAAATTTAATTAATATATATATATAAATTAACATTAATTATTAAATTTTTAATATTTCTATTTCTCCTATTTTTATAATATCCATATTGAAAATTAAAATATATAATAAACAATTATTAATTAATTAAAAAAAAAAATATTATAAATATAATATTAATTAAATAATAATTTATTAATTTTAAAAGTAATAATATATTAAATTATTTAATATAATATTTAAATTAATAATTAATAAATTAATTTATATATATATATATATTTATAAATACACACGTATATATTTGAATATCTTTTATTTTTTTTTTATTTAAATATAAATTTTATTTAACTATATATATTAACCATATTTAATATTTTTTATATTAAATATTATAAAATTTAAAAATAAGCTAAAATAAGCTTTTGGGTTCATACCCCAAATATAAAGGAAATCCCTTTTTTTTAAAAATAAAGTGCCTGATAAAAGGATTATTCTGATAGGATAAATTATGTAATTTTTTACCTTTATTATATTTTATAGAATTAAACTATATCTAATAATTTCAAAAATTATTGTGCATCTTACACTAAAATATAATTTTTATATAGTGAATTTAAATTCGTCTTTAGAATATTTTATTCTTATTTTTTATTTTATTAATTAATAATTCAAATAAAATATTTTTCTTATTTATTTTATTTTTCAGAACTATAATTTCTATTTCATCAAATTCATGATTAGGATGTTGAATTGGTTTAGAAATTAATTTACTTAGATTTATCCCCTTAATCTCTTCCCCCAATAATTTATTAAATTCAGAAGCTTCCTTAAAATATTTTCTAACCCAATCTATTGCATCAATTAATTTTTTATTTTCTATTTTATTAAATTTATTTTTTATAAAAATATTTATTAATGATTTTTTATCGATTATTATAAATTCCGCAATATTAATAAAAATAGGTTCTGTTCCTTTTCATTTTTGATTTCCTAATATTATAGAAGGATTATCATGATTTAATAGATTTATTTTAATAACATGACAAAAAATTTCACCAATAATTTTATTATCTTATAATATAAATTTTAATTTTTTAATTTTTATTATAATTTTTAATGTTATAATTGGAGCTATAGGAAGATTTAATCAAACTTCTTTACGTAAATTAATAGCTTTTTCTTCAATTAATAACATTGGTTGATTAATTTCAGCTTTATTAATTAGAGAAAATTTATGATTAATATATTTTTTATTTTATTCAATATTTTTATTTATTTCATGTTTTTTATTTTATATTACCAATATTTTTTATATAAATCAATTATTTAATTTTAATTATAATTTCTTAATTAAATTTTCAATTATAATTAATTTTTTATCATTAGGAGGATTACCTCCATTTTTAGGATTTTTTCCTAAATGAATTATTATTAATTTTTTAATTAATAATAATCTTATTATTATTAATTTTTTTTTTATTATAAGTAGATTAGTAATATTATTTATTTATATTCGAATTATTTACTTTTCATTTATATTTTTTTCTTTAAAATTAAAATGAATTAAAATTTTTATTAAAAATAATTTATTTTTTTTAATTTATTTTTTTAATTTTCTTTCTTTATTAGGTATAATTATTAGAACTTTATTTTTTATTTAATTTAAGGTTTTAAGTTAAATAAACTAATAATCTTCAAAATTATTTATAAAGAAATTCTTTAAGCCTTAAATTAATTTATCAAGTTTTAATAATTTTATTATACCTTAAAATTTGCAATTTTAAATCATATTTGAATATAAAACTTAATAAAAGAGAAATTTCTCGTTAATAAATTTACAATTTATCGCTTATATACTCAGCCATTTTATTAGCGAAAATGACTTTTTTCAACAAATCATAAAGATATTGGAACTTTATATTTTATTTTTGGAATTTGAGCAGGAATAGTTGGAACATCTCTTAGTATTTTAATTCGAATAGAATTAGGAAATCCAGGATCATTAATTGGAGATGATCAAATTTATAATACTATTGTTACAGCTCATGCTTTTATTATAATTTTTTTTATAGTTATACCTATTATAATCGGGGGATTTGGAAATTGACTAGTTCCATTAATATTAGGAGCTCCTGATATAGCTTTCCCCCGAATAAATAATATAAGATTTTGACTTTTACCTCCATCATTAATTTTATTAATTTCAAGAAGAATTGTAGAAAATGGAGCAGGGACAGGATGAACTGTTTACCCCCCTTTATCATCTAATATTGCTCATGGAGGTTCCTCTGTTGATTTAGCTATCTTTTCTTTACATTTAGCTGGAATTTCCTCAATTTTAGGAGCAATTAATTTTATTACAACTATTATTAATATACGAATTAATAATATATCATTCGATCAATTACCCTTATTTGTTTGAGCCGTAGGTATTACAGCTTTATTATTACTTTTATCTTTACCAGTTTTAGCTGGAGCTATCACTATATTATTAACTGATCGAAATTTAAATACATCATTTTTTGATCCTGCAGGAGGAGGTGATCCTATTTTATATCAACATTTATTTTGATTTTTTGGACATCCTGAAGTATATATTTTAATTTTACCCGGATTTGGAATAATTTCTCATATTATTTCTCAAGAAAGTGGAAAAAAGGAAACTTTTGGATGTTTAGGAATAATTTATGCTATAATAGCAATTGGATTGCTAGGATTTATTGTATGAGCTCATCATATATTTACAGTAGGAATAGATATTGATACTCGAGCATATTTTACTTCAGCTACTATAATCATTGCAGTTCCAACTGGAATTAAAATTTTTAGTTGATTGGCAACTTTACATGGAACACAAATTAATTATAGTCCTTCAATATTATGAAGTTTAGGATTTATTTTCTTATTCACAGTAGGAGGATTAACAGGTGTAGTTTTAGCTAATTCCTCAATTGATATTACTCTTCATGATACTTATTATGTAGTAGCCCATTTTCATTATGTTTTATCTATAGGAGCTGTATTCGCTATTCTAGGAGGTTTTGTTCATTGATATTCCCTATTTACCGGATTATTATTAAATCCCTATTTATTAAAAATTCAATTTATTTCCATATTTATTGGTGTTAATTTAACATTTTTTCCTCAACATTTTTTAGGATTAGCTGGTATACCCCGTCGTTATTCTGATTATCCAGATAATTTTATATCATGAAATATTATTTCTTCATTTGGTTCATATATTTCATTATTTTCCATAATTTTAATTATTATTATTATTTGAGAATCAATAATTAACCAACGAATAATTCTATTTTCATTAAATATACCATCCTCTATTGAATGATATCAAAATTTACCTCCTTCTGAACATTCTTATAATGAACTTCCTATTTTAAGAAATTTCTAATATGGCAGATTATATGTAATGGATTTAAACCCCATTTATAAAGGAATATCCTTTTTTTAGAAATGGCAACCTGATCTAATTTAAATTATCAAAATAGAGCTTCCCCATTAATAGAACAAATTATTTTTTTCCATGACCATACATTAATTATTTTAATTATAATTACAATTTTAGTAGCATATTTAATAATAAATTTATTTTTCAATAATTATATTAATCGATTTTTATTAGAAAGTCAAATAATTGAATTAATTTGAACTATTTTACCAGCTATTACTTTAATTTTTATTGCACTTCCATCATTACGATTATTATATCTTTTAGATGAACTTAATAATCCTTTAATTACATTAAAATCAATTGGACATCAATGATATTGAAGATATGAATATTCTGATTTTAATAATATTGAATTTGATTCATATATAATTCAATCTAATGAAAATTTAAATAATTTTCGACTTTTAGATGTTGATAATCGTATTATTTTACCTATAAATAATCAAATTCGTATTTTAGTTACAGCTACAGACGTAATTCACTCGTGAACAATTCCGTCATTAGGAGTAAAAATTGACGCTAATCCAGGACGATTAAATCAAACTAGATTTTTTATTAATCGTCCTGGAATTTATTATGGTCAATGTTCTGAAATTTGTGGAGCAAATCATAGTTTTATACCTATTGTTATTGAAAGAATCCCTATAAAAAACTTTATTAATTGAATTAATAATTATTCATTAGATGACTGAAAGCAAGTACTGGTCTCTTAAACCATTTTATAGTAAATTAGCATTTACTTCTAATGATAAAGAATTAGTTAATAAATAACATAAATATGTCAAATTTAAATTATTACTTTTTGTAATATTCTTTTATTCCTCAAATAATACCTATCAATTGAATAATTTCATTATTATTTTTTATTTCTATTTTTATTAGTTTTATAATTATAAATTATTTTATTTTTAATTATAAAAATAATTTTAATTTTAAAAAAATTAATAAAAATAATTTAAAAAAAAAATTTTGAAAATGATAAATAATCTTTTCTCAATCTTTGATCCTTCAACAAATTTATTTAATTTCCCATTTAATTGAATTAGAACATTTATTGGATTATTATTTATTCCTTTTTCTTTCTGATTTTTTCCTAATCGTCATTATTTATTATGAAATTTTATTTCAAATAAACTTCATAATGAATTTAAAACTTTATTAGGACCAAATAGAATTAATGGATCAACTTTTATTTTTATTTCATTATTCTTTTTTATTTTATTTAATAATTTTTTAGGTTTATTCCCATATATTTTTACTAGAACAAGTCATCTTAATATATCCCTTTCATTATCATTAACATTATGGTTAAGATTTATAATTTATGGATGATTAAATAATACACAACATATATTTATTCATATAATTCCTCAAGGAACACCAACTATTTTAATACCTTTTATAGTAATAATTGAGACTATTAGTAATATTATTCGACCTGGAACTTTAGCAGTTCGATTAACAGCTAATATAATTGCAGGTCATTTACTTTTAACTTTATTAAGTAATACAGGTATTAATATACCTAATTATTTATTAATTATTTTAATTATTATCCAAATTTTATTGTTAATTCTTGAATCTGCCGTAGCAATTATTCAATCTTATGTAATTTCTATTTTAAGAACTCTTTATTCTAGAGAAGTAAATTAATGTCTAATCATAATCATCCATATCACTTAGTTGACTACAGACCTTGACCCTTAACAGGAGCTATTGGAGTAATAACCTTAGTAACTGGTTTAGTTAAATGATTTCATAATTTTAATATAAACTTATTATTTATTGGATATATTATCGTATTATTAACCATATTCCAATGATGACGAGATATTTGTCGAGAAGGAACATTCCAAGGAAAACATACTATTATAGTATCAAAAGGTTTACGATGAGGAATAATTTTATTTATTATTTCTGAAATCTTTTTCTTCATTTCTTTTTTCTGGGCATTTTTTCATAGAAGTTTATCCCCAAATATTGAAATTGGATCAATTTGACCTCCTACTAATATTTTAGTATTTAATCCATTTCAAATTCCTTTATTAAATACTATTATTCTTATTACTTCAGGAATTACAGTAACATGAGCTCATCACGCTTTAATAGAAAATAATTATACTCAAGTTTCACAAAGATTATTTTTAACTATTATACTTGGATTTTATTTTACTATTTTACAAGCATATGAATACTTAGAAGCTTCTTTCTCAATTGCTGATAGAATTTATGGATCTACTTTTTTTATAGCAACAGGATTTCATGGTTTACATGTAATTATTGGAACAATTTTTCTTTTAACATGTTTTATTCGTCATATTAATTTTCATTTCTCAAGAACTCATCATTTCGGATTTGAAGCAGCAGCATGATATTGACATTTTGTTGATGTAGTTTGATTATTTCTTTATATTTCAATTTATTGATGAGGAAATTAATTATTTATATAATATATTTAGTATATTTGACTTCCAATCAAAAAGTTTAATAATTTTAATATAAATAATTATATTAATATTAATAATATCTTTTATCATAATAACAATTGCTAATATTTTCATATTAATTTCACTATTAATCTCAAAAAAATCATTTCTAGATCGAGAAAAATGTTCACCATTTGAATGTGGATTTGACCCTAAATCTTTAGCTCGAATTCCATTTTCTTTACATTTCTTTTTAATCACAATAATTTTTTTAATTTTTGATGTAGAAATTGCATTAATTTTTCCAATTATCCCAACATTTTATTTAGTAAATTTTTTATCTTGATTTAAAATAAGTTTTTTTTTTATTTTAATACTATTATTAGGAATTTATCATGAATGAAATCAAAATATACTAAATTGATCAAATTAGGATTATAGTTTAATTAAACATTTGATTTGCATTCAAAAAATATTGAATTTTATTCAATTTATCTTAAATAAGAAGCAATTTGCATTTAATTTCGACTTAAAAGATAGAGTTAATAACTCCTTATTTATTAATTGAAACCAAAAAGAGGTATATCACTGTTAATGATAAAATTGAATAAAAATTCCAATTAGAAATATATTGTAATTAAGCTGCTAACTTAATTTTTAGTGATTTATTATCATTAATATTTCTTTTAATTTAATTTATATAGTTTATTAAAACATTACATTTTCATTGTAAAAATAAAAAATTTTTTTTTTATAAATAAATTCTTATTTAAAGATTTTTTAATCACCTTAATATCTTCAATATTATACTCTTTATTTAAGCTATTTAAATTAAATTATTAAAAAAATAAATATAAATATTATTCATAAAATAAATCTAAATAAATAAATTTTAAAATTATTTATTTGATAAATATAATAAATAATAGAATTATTTTTTATAATATAAAATAATCCTTGTCCTCTATATATTTCTCTTCAACCTAAATCAATATTTTTATATAATATTTGCCCCATTTTTAAATAAAAATAATTTATCCCATATGTAGATAAATTTGGTAAAAATCATATTATAACATAAAAATATCTTAATTCATAAAAACATAAAAATTTATTTAGTGAATAAATTTTTATATTTCTAATTAAATAACCTAATAATAAACCAAATAAAGTCACATAAATAACTATTATTTTTAAATTAAAAGGCAAATAAATTATATAAGGATAACAAAAAATTATTCATCTTAATATTCTCCCCGAAACTAATCTTATAAATAATAAAATAATTATACTTTTTAATATAGTATAATCCTCATCATATAAATTATAAATTGATAATAAATTAAAATCATTAATTATTAAATATATTAATAAACGAATAGTGTAAAATATTGTTAATCCAGTTGAAAAATAATATAAAAAAAAAATCAATATATTTAAATTTCTTATTCTTACTATTTCTAAAATAATATCCTTAGAATAAAAACCTGCTAAAAATGGAATTCCACATAAAGCTAAATTTGAAATATTTAAACATAAAGAAGTTATTGGAATATAAATTCTAATTCCCCCTATTATTCGAATATCCTGATTATCATTTATTATATGAATAATTACCCCGGCACATATAAATAATAAAGCCTTAAATATAGCATGAGTTAATAAATGATAAAAAGCTAAATCATTAAATCCTATTCTTAAAATTCTTATTATTAAACCTAATTGTCTTAATGTTGATAAAGCAATAATTTTTTTTAAATCAAACTCATAATTAGCACAAATTCCTGCTATTAATATTGTTAAAGAAGATAATAATAATAAAATTTTTAAAAAAATTATTTCAACTAATAAATTATTAAAACGAATTAATAAATAAACCCCAGCTGTTACTAATGTAGAAGAATGAACTAAAGCAGAAACAGGAGTAGGTGCTGCTATTGCAGCAGGTAATCATGAACTAAATGGAATTTGAGCTCTTTTTGTTATAGCAGCAATAATAATTAATAAACCAATAAATTTTATTGAAAAATCATGTATTATTAAATTTAAATAAAAAATATAATTTCAACTTCCATAATTTATTATTCATGAAATCAATAATAAAATTATTACATCACCAATTCGATTAGATAACGCTGTCAATATTCCAGCATTATAAGACTTCATATTTTGATAATAAATTACTAAACAATATGAAACTAATCCTAAACCATCTCACCCTAATAAAATTCTAATTATATTTGGTCTAATAATTAACAAAATTATCGAGAAAACAAATATTAAAACTAAATAAATAAATCGATTTAAATTTAATTCTGATCTTATATATCTTTTTCTATAATAAATAACTGAAGAAGAAATTAAAGAAACAAATATTATAAATAATAATGATATTCAATCTAATAAAATTGATATAACAATTCTTATAGAATTAAAAGAAATAATCTCCCACTCAAAAAAAATTACTAAATTATTTATAATAAAATAAATTACTATAAAAAAATTAATTAATATAAAAAAAAATAAAAAAAAAAAACTAATAAGACAAATAGAATATTTTTTAATAACTTAAAATGATGATAAATATCATATTTTTGACTCCACAAATCAATATTTTTATTAAATTATTTAAGTAAAATCAAATTATTCTATAATCAATTTTTATAACTAAAATATTTAATGGTAATCAGTGCAATATTAATATTAAATATTCTCGAGAAGTTCCTCTATAAAATCTATAAATTCTTATATTATACTTTCCATGTTGAGTAAAAGAATATAAGTATAATCTATATCCAGCTCTAAAAAAAGAAATTATTATAAGTATAATTATTCTTCACCAAGATCATCTAACTAATCTATTAATTAAACTAATTTCTCCTATTAAATTTAATGATGGAGGAGCTGCTATATTTGAAGATATTAATAAAAATCATCACAATCTTATTGAAGGTATAAAATTTATTATCCCTTTATTAATAAATATTCTTCGTCTATTTAATCGTTCATAATTAATATTAGATAAACAAAATATTCCAGAAGAACATAATCCATGACCAATTATTAAAATATAAGAACCTAAAAATCCTCAATAATTTATTGTTATCAATCCCCCAATTACTAATCTTATATGAGCTACAGAAGAATAAGCAATTAAAGATTTTATATCAATTTGACAAAAACATTTTAATCTAATAAAAAATCCTCCAATTAATCTTATTACTACTCAAATATATCTTCATCTTAAATTTATTTTTTGTAAAATTATTAATATTCGTAATAATCCATATCCCCCTAACTTTAATATAATTGCAGCTAAAATTATTGAGCCAGAAATAGGAGCTTCAACATGAGCTTTTGGTAATCATAAATGAACAAAATATATAGGTATTTTTACTAAAAAAGCAAAAATTAATCTTAAATATAATATAATTAAATTATAATCATAAAATTTTATTATATATATAATTATAAAATTTATTTCCTTATAAATATAAAAAATTCCTATTAATAAAGGCAAAGAAGCAAATAATGTATAAAATAAAAGATATATACCAGCTTGAATTCGCTCAGGTTGATACCCTCATCCAATAATTAATATTAAAGTAGGAATTAATCTTCCCTCAAAAAATAAATAAAATAAAAATAAATTTATAGTTCTAAAAGTTAAATATAATATTAATATTAAAAAAATAATATTAAATAAAAATAAATTTTTAAAAAAATTATTTTTATTTAATCTTTCTCTAGCTATAATTATTAAAAATGTAATTCAGATTCTTAATAAAATTAACCCATATGAAATTATGTCACAACCTAATATATAACTTAAATTAAAAAAATTTATAATAGAAACTCTTATATTTATAAATATAAACATTATAAATATAAATATAAACTGAACCATTCAAAATATATTATATTTTAAACATATTGGTATTATAAAAATTATTATTATTAAATATTTTATCATTAAATTAAATTAAAACTTTGAAAATAATCATTCCCATGAGTTCGAATTATTGAAACTAAAATTGATAAACCTAAAGCCCCTTCACAAACTGAAAAAACTAAAAAAACCATTAACATATATATATTATAATCAACTATTATTAAATATAATAATATAAAAAAAAAAATTCTTAAAACAATAAATTCTAATCTTATTAAAACAATTAATAAATGTTTTTGTTTTGAAACAAAAATTATATTTCCAATAAAAAATATAATAATAATTAAACTTATATTTATCATTTGTTTTTATAGTTTAAAAAAAAACTTTGGTCTTGTAAACCAAAAATAAGATTTTTCTTTAAAAACTTCAAAGAAAAAGATTATCTTTATCTATAATCTCCAAAATTATTATTTTTAAAAAAACTATTCTTTGAAATTATAAAAATTTTTTTATCTAATTTAATTATATTTATTTCTTTTTTTATATTTTTTACTAATAACCCTTTATCAATAGGATTATTTATTTTAATTCAAACTTTATTAACTTGTATTTTATCTGGAATAATAATCAATACTTATTGATTCTCATATATTTTATTCTTAATTTTTTTAGGAGGTTTATTAGTTCTATTCATTTATGTTTCAAGAATTGCTTCTAATGAATTATTTAAAATTTCAATCTTTAATAAAATTTTTATAATATTAGGAATTATTTTTTTATTTATATTATCATTTTATTTTAAAAATAATTTATTTTGAATAAATTTATATTTTAATGATGAAATATTAAATTTTTTTAATTTATTTATATTTTCAAATAATGAATATAATTTTAATTTAACAAAATTATATAATGAACAAACTTATTTTTTAATAATAATATTAATTATTTATCTATTTATTACTCTTATTGCAGTAGTAAAAATTACAAATATTTTTTTTGGACCTTTACGTTCAATTATATAATTTTAATTACTAATGATAAATTTATTTAAACCAATTCGAAAAATTCATCCTATTATAAAAATTATTAATGGATCTTTAATTGATTTACCTTCTCCATCTAATATTTCTTCATGATGAAATTTTGGATCTTTATTAGCTTTATGTTTAATAATTCAAATTATTACAGGATTATTTTTAACTATATATTACTCAGCAAATATTGATATTTCTTTTTATAGAGTAAATTATATTTGTCGAAATGTTAACTATGGGTGATTAATTCGTACTTTACATGCTAATGGAGCATCTTTTTTTTTTATTTGTATTTATTTACATATTGGACGAGGAATTTATTATGAATCTTTCAATTTAAAATTAACTTGACTAGTGGGAGTAATTATTTTATTTTTACTAATAGCTACAGCTTTTATAGGTTATGTTTTACCTTGAGGTCAAATATCTTTTTGAGGGGCTACAGTAATTACTAATTTATTATCTGCAATTCCATATTTAGGAAATATATTAGTAAATTGAATTTGAGGAGGATTTGCTGTTGATAATGCAACTTTAACTCGATTTTATACATTTCATTTCTTATTTCCATTTATTATTTTAATATTAACTATAATTCATTTATTATTTCTTCACCAAACTGGATCTAATAACCCTTTAGGAATTAATAGAAATTTAGATAAAATTCCATTTCACCCATTTTTTACTTTTAAAGATTTAATTGGATTTATTGTATTAATTTTTTTTTTATCTTTATTAACTTTAACAAATCCATATTTATTAGGAGATCCTGATAATTTTATTCCAGCTAATCCTTTAATTACCCCAATTCATATTCAACCAGAATGATATTTTTTATTTGCTTATGCAATTTTACGATCAATCCCTAATAAATTAGGAGGTGTAATTGCTTTAGTTTTATCCATTTTAATTTTAATTATTCTACCATTTACTTTTAATAAAAAATTCAAGGTATTCAATTCTATCCTTTAAATCAAATTTTATTTTGATTTTTAATTATTACTATTATTTTATTAACTTGAATTGGATCACGACCAGTAGAAATACCTTATATTATTACAGGACAAATTTTAACTTTAATTTATTTTTCTTATTTTATTATTAACCCAATTTTAAATAAATTTTGAGATAAATTAATTTTTTACTAATTAATGAGCTTGTTTAAGCATTTGTTTTGAAAACTTAAGAAAGAATAAATATTCTATTAATTTATACTAAATTTATTTTATTAATTTAATAATATTTTTAAACCTAAAAAAAATAATAAATAATTTAAAGAAATAGGTAAATATCTTTTTCAACATAAATATATTAATTTATCATAACGATAACGAGGTAAAGTACCACGAACTCAAATAAAAAAAAAAGAAATAAATACTAACTTCAAATAAAATAATAAATTTAATTCATAACCTCCTATATTAAAAATAATAAATAATATTCTTATAAATAAAATTCTTGAATATTCAGCTAAAAAAATTAAAGCAAATCCCCCTCTTCTATATTCAATATTAAATCCTGAAACTAATTCTCTTTCCCCTTCTGCAAAATCAAATGGAGTTCGATTAGTTTCAGCTAATATCGAAGAAAATAAACATAATCTTAATGGAATTATTATAAAAATAAATCAATTTAAAAATTGATATTCTCTAAATTTAATTAAATTTAAATCT
>NW_028181884.1:0-44701 GCF_056956725.1 Heliconius melpomene rosina | reverse complement strand
ATATATATATATATATATATTAAATTAAATTTAAAAATTTTTAAAATTTATATTGTTTATAAAATAAAATTTATTATAAAAAATTTTAAAAAGAAAAAATAAAATTTAAAATTATATTTAAATTTTTATAAAAATATAATTTATAACAGAAAAAAATTAGAAATAATGATAAAATTAGTATATTAAATTTTTACATATTAAATTTAAATTAAAATTAATTTAAAGGAATTCGGCAAATTTTTATATTCACTTGTTTATCAAAAACATGTCTTTTTGATTAATAATTTAAAGTCTAATCTGCCCACTGATTTAAAAATTAAAGGGCTGCAGTATATTGACTGTACAAAAGGTAGCATAATAATTAGTCTTTTAATTGAAGACTTGTATGAAAGATTTGATGAAAATATAAACTGTCTCTAAATTAAAAATTGAAATTAATTTTTTTATTAAAAAGTTAAAATAATTTAAAAAGACGAGAAGACCCTATAGAGTTTTATAATTATAATTTTTTAATATTTAATATATAATAATAAATTTAAATAATTGTAATTATTTTATTGGGGTGATAGAAAAATTAAAATAACTTTTTTTTAAAAAATAAACATAAATAATTGAATAAATGATCCATAAATTATGATTATAAGAAAAAATTACCTTAGGGATAACAGCGTAATTTTTTTTTTTAGTACAAATAAAAAAAAAAGGTTGCGACCTCGATGTTGGATTAAGATAAAATTTAAATGCAAAAGTTTAAAATTTTGATCTGTTCGATCATTAAAATCTTACATGATCTGAGTTCAAACCGGTGTGAGCCAGGTTGGTTTCTATCTTTTAATAAAAAAAAAATATTTTAGTACGAAAGGATCAAATATTATAAATAATTTAATTTTAAGAATATTATTAATATTTATATAAACTATTTTGGCAGAAAAATGTAATGATTTTAGAATTCATTTATATATAATTTATTATATAGATAGTATTGATAATAATTGATGTTATTAATATTATAATTGGGGGTTTATTTTTATTAATTGGGTTTTAATTGGGGTTGCTTTTTTAACTTTATTAGAACGAAAAGTTTTAGGATATATTCAAATTCGTAAAGGACCTAATAAATTAGGAATTATAGGAATTTTACAACCTTTTTCTGATGCTATTAAATTATTTTCAAAAGAACAAGTATATTTAAATTATTCAAATTATTTTTCTTATTATTTTTCTCCTATTATTAGATTTATATTATCATTAATTATTTGAATAGTGATTCCCTATTTATTTAATATAATTATGTTTAATTTAGGTTTATTATTTTTTTTATCTTGCACAAGAGTTGGGGTTTATACTTTATTAATTGCTGGTTGATCTTCAAATAGAAATTATTCGTTATTAGGAGGTTTACGAGCAGTTGCTCAGACAATTTCTTATGAAGTTAGATTATCTTTAATTTTAATATCAAGAATTATTATAATTATAGATTTAAATTTAATTAAATTTAGAGAATATCAATTTTTAAATTGATTTATTTTTATAATAATTCCATTAAGATTATGTTTATTTTCTTCGATATTAGCTGAAACTAATCGAACTCCATTTGATTTTGCAGAAGGGGAAAGAGAATTAGTTTCAGGATTTAATATTGAATATAGAAGAGGGGGATTTGCTTTAATTTTTTTAGCTGAATATTCAAGAATTTTATTTATAAGAATATTATTTATTATTTTTAATATAGGAGGTTATGAATTAAATTTATTATTTTATTTGAAGTTAGTATTTATTTCTTTTTTTTTTATTTGAGTTCGTGGTACTTTACCTCGTTATCGTTATGATAAATTAATATATTTATGTTGAAAAAGATATTTACCTATTTCTTTAAATTATTTATTATTTTTTTTAGGTTTAAAAATATTATTAAATTAATAAAATAAATTTAGTATAAATTAATAGAATATTTATTCTTTCTTAAGTTTTCAAAACAAATGCTTAAACAAGCTCATTAATTAGTAAAAAATTAATTTATCTCAAAATTTATTTAAAATTGGGTTAATAATAAAATAAGAAAAATAAATTAAAGTTAAAATTTGTCCTGTAATAATATAAGGTATTTCTACTGGTCGTGATCCAATTCAAGTTAATAAAATAATAGTAATAATTAAAAATCAAAATAAAATTTGATTTAAAGGATAGAATTGAATACCTTGAATTTTTTTATTAAAAGTAAATGGTAGAATAATTAAAATTAAAATGGATAAAACTAAAGCAATTACACCTCCTAATTTATTAGGGATTGATCGTAAAATTGCATAAGCAAATAAAAAATATCATTCTGGTTGAATATGAATTGGGGTAATTAAAGGATTAGCTGGAATAAAATTATCAGGATCTCCTAATAAATATGGATTTGTTAAAGTTAATAAAGATAAAAAAAAAATTAATACAATAAATCCAATTAAATCTTTAAAAGTAAAAAATGGGTGAAATGGAATTTTATCTAAATTTCTATTAATTCCTAAAGGGTTATTAGATCCAGTTTGGTGAAGAAATAATAAATGAATTATAGTTAATATTAAAATAATAAATGGAAATAAGAAATGAAATGTATAAAATCGAGTTAAAGTTGCATTATCAACAGCAAATCCTCCTCAAATTCAATTTACTAATATATTTCCTAAATATGGAATTGCAGATAATAAATTAGTAATTACTGTAGCCCCTCAAAAAGATATTTGACCTCAAGGTAAAACATAACCTATAAAAGCTGTAGCTATTAGTAAAAATAAAATAATTACTCCCACTAGTCAAGTTAATTTTAAATTGAAAGATTCATAATAAATTCCTCGTCCAATATGTAAATAAATACAAATAAAAAAAAAAGATGCTCCATTAGCATGTAAAGTACGAATTAATCACCCATAGTTAACATTTCGACAAATATAATTTACTCTATAAAAAGAAATATCAATATTTGCTGAGTAATATATAGTTAAAAAATAATCCTGTAATAATTTGAATTATTAAACATAAAGCTAATAAAGATCCAAAATTTCATCATGAAGAAATATTAGATGGAGAAGGTAAATCAATTAAAGATCCATTAATAATTTTTATAATAGGATGAATTTTTCGAATTGGTTTAAATAAATTTATCATTAGTAATTAAAATTATATAATTGAACGTAAAGGTCCAAAAAAAATATTTGTAATTTTTACTACTGCAATAAGAGTAATAAATAGATAAATAATTAATATTATTATTAAAAAATAAGTTTGTTCATTATATAATTTTGTTAAATTAAAATTATATTCATTATTTGAAAATATAAATAAATTAAAAAAAATTTAATATTTCATCATTAAAATATAAATTTATTCAAAATAAATTATTTTTAAAATAAAATGATAATATAAATAAAAAAATAATTCCTAATATTATAAAAATTTTATTAAAGATTGAAATTTTAAATAATTCATTAGAAGCAATTCTTGAAACATAAATGAATAGAACTAATAAACCTCCTAAAAAAATTAAGAATAAAATATATGAGAATCAATAAGTATTGATTATTATTCCAGATAAAATACAAGTTAATAAAGTTTGAATTAAAATAAATAATCCTATTGATAAAGGGTTATTAGTAAAAAATATAAAAAAAGAAATAAATATAATTAAATTAGATAAAAAAATTTTTATAATTTCAAAGAATAGTTTTTTTTAAAAATAATAATTTTGGAGATTATAGATAAAGATAATCTTTTTCTTTGAAGTTTTTAAAGAAAAATCTTATTTTTGGTTTACAAGACCAAAGTTTTTTTTTAAACTATAAAAACAAATGATAAATATAAGTTTAATTATTATTATATTTTTTATTGGAAATATAATTTTTTGTTTCAAAACAAAAACATTTATTAATTGTTTTAATAAGATTAGAATTTATTGTTTTAAGAATTTTTTTTTTTATATTATTATATTTAATAATAGTTGATTATAATATATATATGTTAATGGTTTTTTTAGTTTTTTCAGTTTGTGAAGGGGCTTTAGGTTTATCAATTTTAGTTTCAATAATTCGAACTCATGGGAATGATTATTTTCAAAGTTTTAATTTAATTTAATGATAAAATATTTAATAATAATAATTTTTATAATACCAATATGTTTAAAATATAATATATTTTGAATGGTTCAGTTTATATTTATATTTATAATGTTTATATTTATAAATATAAGAGTTTCTATTATAAAATTTTTTTAATTTAAGTTATATATTAGGTTGTGACATAATTTCATATGGGTTAATTTTATTAAGAATCTGAATTACATTTTTAATAATTATAGCTAGAGAAAGATTAAATAAAAATAATTTTTTTAAAAATTTATTTTTATTTAATATTATTTTTTTAATATTAATATTATATTTAACTTTTAGAACTATAAATTTATTTTTATTTTATTTATTTTTTGAGGGAAGATTAATTCCTACTTTAATATTAATTATTGGATGAGGGTATCAACCTGAGCGAATTCAAGCTGGTATATATCTTTTATTTTATACATTATTTGCTTCTTTGCCTTTATTAATAGGAATTTTTTATATTTATAAGGAAATAAATTTTATAATTATATATATAATAAAAATTTTATGATTATAATTTAATTATATTATATTTAAGATTAATTTTTGCTTTTTTAGTAAAAATACCTATATATTTTGTTCATTTATGATTACCAAAAGCTCATGTTGAAGCTCCTATTTCTGGCTCAATAATTTTAGCTGCAATTATATTAAAGTTAGGGGGATATGGATTATTACGAATATTAATAATTTTACAAAAAATAAATTTAAGATGAAGATATATTTGAGTAGTAATAAGATTAATTGGAGGATTTTTTATTAGATTAAAATGTTTTTGTCAAATTGATATAAAATCTTTAATTGCTTATTCTTCTGTAGCTCATATAAGATTAGTAATTGGGGGATTGATAACAATAAATTATTGAGGATTTTTAGGTTCTTATATTTTAATAATTGGTCATGGATTATGTTCTTCTGGAATATTTTGTTTATCTAATATTAATTATGAACGATTAAATAGACGAAAGAATATTTATTAATAAAGGGATAATAAATTTTATACCTTCAATAAGATTGTGATGATTTTTATTAATATCTTCAAATATAGCAGCTCCTCCATCATTAAATTTAATAGGAGAAATTAGTTTAATTAATAGATTAGTTAGATGATCTTGGTGAAGAATAATTATACTTATAATAATTTCTTTTTTTAGAGCTGGATATAGATTATACTTATATTCTTTTACTCAACATGGAAAGTATAATATAAGAATTTATAGATTTTATAGAGGAACTTCTCGAGAATATTTAATATTAATATTGCACTGATTACCATTAAATATTTTAGTTATAAAAATTGATTATAGAATAATTTGATTTTACTTAAATAATTTAATAAAAATATTGATTTGTGGAGTCAAAAATATGAATTTATCATCATTTTAAGTTATTAAAAAATATTCTATTTGTCTTATTAGTTTTTTTTTTTATTTTTTTTTATATTAATTAATTTTTTTATAGTAATTTATTTTATTATAAATAATTTAGTAATTTTTTTTTGAGTGGGAGATTATTTCTTTTAATTCTATAAGAATTGTTATATCAATTTTATTAGATTGAATATCATTATTATTTATAATATTTGTTTCTTTAATTTCTTCTTCAGTTATTTATTATAGAAAAAGATATATAAGATCAGAATTAAATTTAAATCGATTTATTTATTTAGTTTTAATATTTGTTTTCTCGATAATTTTGTTAATTATTAGACCAAATATAATTAGAATTTTATTAGGGTGAGATGGTTTAGGATTAGTTTCATATTGTTTAGTAATTTATTATCAAAATATGAAGTCTTATAATGCTGGAATATTGACAGCGTTATCTAATCGAATTGGTGATGTAATAATTTTATTATTGATTTCATGAATAATAAATTATGGAAGTTGAAATTATATTTTTTATTTAAATTTAATAATACATGATTTTTCAATAAAATTTATTGGTTTATTAATTATTATTGCTGCTATAACAAAAAGAGCTCAAATTCCATTTAGTTCATGATTACCTGCTGCAATAGCAGCACCTACTCCTGTTTCTGCTTTAGTTCATTCTTCTACATTAGTAACAGCTGGGGTTTATTTATTAATTCGTTTTAATAATTTATTAGTTGAAATAATTTTTTTAAAAATTTTATTATTATTATCTTCTTTAACAATATTAATAGCAGGAATTTGTGCTAATTATGAGTTTGATTTAAAAAAAATTATTGCTTTATCAACATTAAGACAATTAGGTTTAATAATAAGAATTTTAAGAATAGGATTTAATGATTTAGCTTTTTATCATTTATTAACTCATGCTATATTTAAGGCTTTATTATTTATATGTGCCGGGGTAATTATTCATATAATAAATGATAATCAGGATATTCGAATAATAGGGGGAATTAGAATTTATATTCCAATAACTTCTTTATGTTTAAATATTTCAAATTTAGCTTTATGTGGAATTCCATTTTTAGCAGGTTTTTATTCTAAGGATATTATTTTAGAAATAGTAAGAATAAGAAATTTAAATATATTGATTTTTTTTTTATATTATTTTTCAACTGGATTAACAATATTTTACACTATTCGTTTATTAATATATTTAATAATTAATGATTTTAATTTATTATCAATTTATAATTTATATGATGAGGATTATACTATATTAAAAAGTATAATTATTTTATTATTTATAAGATTAGTTTCGGGGAGAATATTAAGATGAATAATTTTTTGTTATCCTTATATAATTTATTTGCCTTTTAATTTAAAAATAATAGTTATTTATGTGACTTTATTTGGTTTATTATTAGGTTATTTAATTAGAAATATAAAAATTTATTCACTAAATAAATTTTTATGTTTTTATGAATTAAGATATTTTTATGTTATAATATGATTTTTACCAAATTTATCTACATATGGGATAAATTATTTTTATTTAAAAATGGGGCAAATATTATATAAAAATATTGATTTAGGTTGAAGAGAAATATATAGAGGACAAGGATTATTTTATATTATAAAAAATAATTCTATTATTTATTATATTTATCAAATAAATAATTTTAAAATTTATTTATTTAGATTTATTTTATGAATAATATTTATATTTATTTTTTAATAATTTAATTTAAATAGCTTAAATAAAGAGATATAATATTGAAGATATTAAGGTGATTAAAAAATCTTTAAATAAGAATTTATTTATAAAAAAAAAATTTTTTATTTTTACAATGAAAATGTAATGTTTTAATAAACTATATAAATTAAATTAAAAGAAATATTAATGATAATAAATCACTAAAAATTAAGTTAGCAGCTTAATTACAATATATTTCTAATTGGAATTTTTATTCAATTTTATCATTAACAGTGATATACCTCTTTTTGGTTTCAATTAATAAATAAGGAGTTATTAACTCTATCTTTTAAGTCGAAATTAAATGCAAATTGCTTCTTATTTAAGATAAATTGAATAAAATTCAATATTTTTTGAATGCAAATCAAATGTTTAATTAAACTATAATCCTAATTTGATCAATTTAGTATATTTTGATTTCATTCATGATAAATTCCTAATAATAGTATTAAAATAAAAAAAAAACTTATTTTAAATCAAGATAAAAAATTTACTAAATAAAATGTTGGGATAATTGGAAAAATTAATGCAATTTCTACATCAAAAATTAAAAAAATTATTGTGATTAAAAAGAAATGTAAAGAAAATGGAATTCGAGCTAAAGATTTAGGGTCAAATCCACATTCAAATGGTGAACATTTTTCTCGATCTAGAAATGATTTTTTTGAGATTAATAGTGAAATTAATATGAAAATATTAGCAATTGTTATTATGATAAAAGATATTATTAATATTAATATAATTATTTATATTAAAATTATTAAACTTTTTGATTGGAAGTCAAATATACTAAATATATTATATAAATAATTAATTTCCTCATCAATAAATTGAAATATAAAGAAATAATCAAACTACATCAACAAAATGTCAATATCATGCTGCTGCTTCAAATCCGAAATGATGAGTTCTTGAGAAATGAAAATTAATATGACGAATAAAACATGTTAAAAGAAAAATTGTTCCAATAATTACATGTAAACCATGAAATCCTGTTGCTATAAAAAAAGTAGATCCATAAATTCTATCAGCAATTGAGAAAGAAGCTTCTAAGTATTCATATGCTTGTAAAATAGTAAAATAAAATCCAAGTATAATAGTTAAAAATAATCTTTGTGAAACTTGAGTATAATTATTTTCTATTAAAGCGTGATGAGCTCATGTTACTGTAATTCCTGAAGTAATAAGAATAATAGTATTTAATAAAGGAATTTGAAATGGATTAAATACTAAAATATTAGTAGGAGGTCAAATTGATCCAATTTCAATATTTGGGGATAAACTTCTATGAAAAAATGCCCAGAAAAAAGAAATGAAGAAAAAGATTTCAGAAATAATAAATAAAATTATTCCTCATCGTAAACCTTTTGATACTATAATAGTATGTTTTCCTTGGAATGTTCCTTCTCGACAAATATCTCGTCATCATTGGAATATGGTTAATAATACGATAATATATCCAATAAATAATAAGTTTATATTAAAATTATGAAATCATTTAACTAAACCAGTTACTAAGGTTATTACTCCAATAGCTCCTGTTAAGGGTCAAGGTCTGTAGTCAACTAAGTGATATGGATGATTATGATTAGACATTAATTTACTTCTCTAGAATAAAGAGTTCTTAAAATAGAAATTACATAAGATTGAATAATTGCTACGGCAGATTCAAGAATTAACAATAAAATTTGGATAATAATTAAAATAATTAATAAATAATTAGGTATATTAATACCTGTATTACTTAATAAAGTTAAAAGTAAATGACCTGCAATTATATTAGCTGTTAATCGAACTGCTAAAGTTCCAGGTCGAATAATATTACTAATAGTCTCAATTATTACTATAAAAGGTATTAAAATAGTTGGTGTTCCTTGAGGAATTATATGAATAAATATATGTTGTGTATTATTTAATCATCCATAAATTATAAATCTTAACCATAATGTTAATGATAATGAAAGGGATATATTAAGATGACTTGTTCTAGTAAAAATATATGGGAATAAACCTAAAAAATTATTAAATAAAATAAAAAAGAATAATGAAATAAAAATAAAAGTTGATCCATTAATTCTATTTGGTCCTAATAAAGTTTTAAATTCATTATGAAGTTTATTTGAAATAAAATTTCATAATAAATAATGACGATTAGGAAAAAATCAGAAAGAAAAAGGAATAAATAATAATCCAATAAATGTTCTAATTCAATTAAATGGGAAATTAAATAAATTTGTTGAAGGATCAAAGATTGAGAAAAGATTATTTATCATTTTCAAAATTTTTTTTTTAAATTATTTTTATTAATTTTTTTAAAATTAAAATTATTTTTATAATTAAAAATAAAATAATTTATAATTATAAAACTAATAAAAATAGAAATAAAAAATAATAATGAAATTATTCAATTGATAGGTATTATTTGAGGAATAAAAGAATATTACAAAAAGTAATAATTTAAATTTGACATATTTATGTTATTTATTAACTAATTCTTTATCATTAGAAGTAAATGCTAATTTACTATAAAATGGTTTAAGAGACCAGTACTTGCTTTCAGTCATCTAATGAATAATTATTAATTCAATTAATAAAGTTTTTTATAGGGATTCTTTCAATAACAATAGGTATAAAACTATGATTTGCTCCACAAATTTCAGAACATTGACCATAATAAATTCCAGGACGATTAATAAAAAATCTAGTTTGATTTAATCGTCCTGGATTAGCGTCAATTTTTACTCCTAATGACGGAATTGTTCACGAGTGAATTACGTCTGTAGCTGTAACTAAAATACGAATTTGATTATTTATAGGTAAAATAATACGATTATCAACATCTAAAAGTCGAAAATTATTTAAATTTTCATTAGATTGAATTATATATGAATCAAATTCAATATTATTAAAATCAGAATATTCATATCTTCAATATCATTGATGTCCAATTGATTTTAATGTAATTAAAGGATTATTAAGTTCATCTAAAAGATATAATAATCGTAATGATGGAAGTGCAATAAAAATTAAAGTAATAGCTGGTAAAATAGTTCAAATTAATTCAATTATTTGACTTTCTAATAAAAATCGATTAATATAATTATTGAAAAATAAATTTATTATTAAATATGCTACTAAAATTGTAATTATAATTAAAATAATTAATGTATGGTCATGGAAAAAAATAATTTGTTCTATTAATGGGGAAGCTCTATTTTGATAATTTAAATTAGATCAGGTTGCCATTTCTAAAAAAAGGATATTCCTTTATAAATGGGGTTTAAATCCATTACATATAATCTGCCATATTAGAAATTTCTTAAAATAGGAAGTTCATTATAAGAATGTTCAGAAGGAGGTAAATTTTGATATCATTCAATAGAGGATGGTATATTTAATGAAAATAGAATTATTCGTTGGTTAATTATTGATTCTCAAATAATAATAATAATTAAAATTATGGAAAATAATGAAATATATGAACCAAATGAAGAAATAATATTTCATGATATAAAATTATCTGGATAATCAGAATAACGACGGGGTATACCAGCTAATCCTAAAAAATGTTGAGGAAAAAATGTTAAATTAACACCAATAAATATGGAAATAAATTGAATTTTTAATAAATAGGGATTTAATAATAATCCGGTAAATAGGGAATATCAATGAACAAAACCTCCTAGAATAGCGAATACAGCTCCTATAGATAAAACATAATGAAAATGGGCTACTACATAATAAGTATCATGAAGAGTAATATCAATTGAGGAATTAGCTAAAACTACACCTGTTAATCCTCCTACTGTGAATAAGAAAATAAATCCTAAACTTCATAATATTGAAGGACTATAATTAATTTGTGTTCCATGTAAAGTTGCCAATCAACTAAAAATTTTAATTCCAGTTGGAACTGCAATGATTATAGTAGCTGAAGTAAAATATGCTCGAGTATCAATATCTATTCCTACTGTAAATATATGATGAGCTCATACAATAAATCCTAGCAATCCAATTGCTATTATAGCATAAATTATTCCTAAACATCCAAAAGTTTCCTTTTTTCCACTTTCTTGAGAAATAATATGAGAAATTATTCCAAATCCGGGTAAAATTAAAATATATACTTCAGGATGTCCAAAAAATCAAAATAAATGTTGATATAAAATAGGATCACCTCCTCCTGCAGGATCAAAAAATGATGTATTTAAATTTCGATCAGTTAATAATATAGTGATAGCTCCAGCTAAAACTGGTAAAGATAAAAGTAATAATAAAGCTGTAATACCTACGGCTCAAACAAATAAGGGTAATTGATCGAATGATATATTATTAATTCGTATATTAATAATAGTTGTAATAAAATTAATTGCTCCTAAAATTGAGGAAATTCCAGCTAAATGTAAAGAAAAGATAGCTAAATCAACAGAGGAACCTCCATGAGCAATATTAGATGATAAAGGGGGGTAAACAGTTCATCCTGTCCCTGCTCCATTTTCTACAATTCTTCTTGAAATTAATAAAATTAATGATGGAGGTAAAAGTCAAAATCTTATATTATTTATTCGGGGGAAAGCTATATCAGGAGCTCCTAATATTAATGGAACTAGTCAATTTCCAAATCCCCCGATTATAATAGGTATAACTATAAAAAAAATTATAATAAAAGCATGAGCTGTAACAATAGTATTATAAATTTGATCATCTCCAATTAATGATCCTGGATTTCCTAATTCTATTCGAATTAAAATACTAAGAGATGTTCCAACTATTCCTGCTCAAATTCCAAAAATAAAATATAAAGTTCCAATATCTTTATGATTTGTTGAAAAAAGTCATTTTCGCTAATAAAATGGCTGAGTATATAAGCGATAAATTGTAAATTTATTAACGAGAAATTTCTCTTTTATTAAGTTTTATATTCAAATATGATTTAAAATTGCAAATTTTAAGGTATAATAAAATTATTAAAACTTGATAAATTAATTTAAGGCTTAAAGAATTTCTTTATAAATAATTTTGAAGATTATTAGTTTATTTAACTTAAAACCTTAAATTAAATAAAAAATAAAGTTCTAATAATTATACCTAATAAAGAAAGAAAATTAAAAAAATAAATTAAAAAAAATAAATTATTTTTAATAAAAATTTTAATTCATTTTAATTTTAAAGAAAAAAATATAAATGAAAAGTAAATAATTCGAATATAAATAAATAATATTACTAATCTACTTATAATAAAAAAAAAATTAATAATAATAAGATTATTATTAATTAAAAAATTAATAATAATTCATTTAGGAAAAAATCCTAAAAATGGAGGTAATCCTCCTAATGATAAAAAATTAATTATAATTGAAAATTTAATTAAGAAATTATAATTAAAATTAAATAATTGATTTATATAAAAAATATTGGTAATATAAAATAAAAAACATGAAATAAATAAAAATATTGAATAAAATAAAAAATATATTAATCATAAATTTTCTCTAATTAATAAAGCTGAAATTAATCAACCAATGTTATTAATTGAAGAAAAAGCTATTAATTTACGTAAAGAAGTTTGATTAAATCTTCCTATAGCTCCAATTATAACATTAAAAATTATAATAAAAATTAAAAAATTAAAATTTATATTATAAGATAATAAAATTATTGGTGAAATTTTTTGTCATGTTATTAAAATAAATCTATTAAATCATGATAATCCTTCTATAATATTAGGAAATCAAAAATGAAAAGGAACAGAACCTATTTTTATTAATATTGCGGAATTTATAATAATCGATAAAAAATCATTAATAAATATTTTTATAAAAAATAAATTTAATAAAATAGAAAATAAAAAATTAATTGATGCAATAGATTGGGTTAGAAAATATTTTAAGGAAGCTTCTGAATTTAATAAATTATTGGGGGAAGAGATTAAGGGGATAAATCTAAGTAAATTAATTTCTAAACCAATTCAACATCCTAATCATGAATTTGATGAAATAGAAATTATAGTTCTGAAAAATAAAATAAATAAGAAAAATATTTTATTTGAATTATTAATTAATAAAATAAAAAATAAGAATAAAATATTCTAAAGACGAATTTAAATTCACTATATAAAAATTATATTTTAGTGTAAGATGCACAATAATTTTTGAAATTATTAGATATAGTTTAATTCTATAAAATATAATAAAGGTAAAAAATTACATAATTTATCCTATCAGAATAATCCTTTTATCAGGCACTTTATTTTTAAAAAAAAGGGATTTCCTTTATATTTGGGGTATGAACCCAAAAGCTTATTTTAGCTTATTTTTAAATTTTATAATATTTAATATAAAAAATATTAAATATGGTTAATATATATAGTTAAATAAAATTTATATTTAAATAAAAAAAAAATAAAAGATATTCAAATATATACGTGTGTATTTATAAATATATATATATATATAAATTAATTTATTAATTATTAATTTAAATATTATATTAAATAATTTAATATATTATTACTTTTAAAATTAATAAATTATTATTTAATTAATATTATATTTATAATATTTTTTTTTTTAATTAATTAATAATTGTTTATTATATATTTTAATTTTCAATATGGATATTATAAAAATAGGAGAAATAGAAATATTAAAAATTTAATAATTAATGTTAATTTATATATATATATTAATTAAATTTATTATTATATATATATAAATATATACAATTAAAAATTTAATTTATAAAAAAAAAAAAAAAAATTCTATATAAAATTTTATAATAATAGATAAAATTTTATATTTTAAATAATTTATTTTTAATTTATTTTACATATAAATTTTAGTGAATAATTTTAATTATTTTAAAAATAATTAATAATGTTTTGTAGTAATTAATATTAAAAATTTAAGAAATTAAGATTTAGTAATAAAAAAATTAATAACTAATTTTGTGCCAGCAGTTGCGGTTAAACAAAAGTTAAATTAAATTAATTCAGTAAATAATAAATAATAATATTATTTTAAAAAATATTAAATTATAAGGTGAAATTTTAATTTAATTAAAATTTATATAAAAATTATGATTTAGTAAATTTTATTATAAACTAGGATTAGATACCCTATTATTAAAAATTTAATTTTAAATACTAAAATAGTAAATAATAAATATTGAAACTTAAATAAAATGGCGGTATTTTAGTTCATTTAGAGGAATCTGTCTAGTAATTGATAATCCACGAATAAATTTACTTAATAAAAAATTTTGTATATCATTGTTAAAAAAATATTTTTATATAAAAATAATATTTTAAAATTTTAAATATAAATTAATTCAGATCAAGATGCAGATTATAATTAAGATTAAGATGGATTACAATAAATTTATTTAAACGAAAATAAATTTTTTAATATAAAATTGAAGGTGGATTTAAATGTAATTTTAATTAGTTTGTTAAAATGATTAATAATTGAAATATGTACATATTGCCCGTCACTTTCATTTAAAAATTGAAATAAGTCGTAACAAAGTAGAGGTACTGGAAAGTGTTTCTAGAATGATCAAATTAGAGCTTGAATAAAGTATTTCATTTACATTGAAAAGATATTATAATAAATAATTAATTTGAGGGGAAAAATTAAAAAAATTATATTTAATAAAAAAATTTTTAATATTGGGGGATGTTAAAGTATTTTTTAGAGAAAAAATATAATTATTTATAATAAAATAGTATTGAAAAAGAAATTTGAAATAAATTTGAAAAATTAATTAATTAAAAAGTAAATTTTAATTATTGTATCTTGTGTATCAGAGTTTATTAAAAAATATTTATTAGTTAAAAAAATCTCGAATTTAAAAGAGTTAATTAATTAAAAAATTTAATGTTGAATAATTATTTTAAATAATTAATTTGAAATGAAATGTTAATCGTTTTTAAATATATCTAGTTTTTTTAGAAAAAAATTTAATTTTAAATTTAAAATATTTTTTAATTTTTTATTTAATTAAAAAATTTTTAAAATTAAATATATTAAGGGATAAGCTTTAATTTAAATTTTTATATATATATATATATATATATATATATATATATATATATATTAAATTAAATTTAAAATTTTTAAAATTTATATTGTTTATAAAATAAAATTTATTATAAAAAATTTTAAAAAGAAAAAATAAAATTTAAAATTATATTTAAATTTTTATAAAAATATAATTTATAACAGAAAAAAATTAGAAATAATGATAAAATTAGTATATTAAATTTTTACATATTAAATTTAAATTAAAATTAATTTAAAGGAATTCGGCAAATTTTTATATTCACTTGTTTATCAAAAACATGTCTTTTTGATTAATAATTTAAAGTCTAATCTGCCCACTGATTTAAAAATTAAAGGGCTGCAGTATATTGACTGTACAAAGGTAGCATAATAATTAGTCTTTTAATTGAAGACTTGTATGAAAGATTTGATGAAATATAAACTGTCTCTAAATTAAAAATTGAAATTAATTTTTTTATTAAAAAGTTAAAATAATTTAAAAAGACGAGAAGACCCTATAGAGTTTTATAATTATAATTTTTTAATATTTAATATATAATAATAAATTTAAATAATTGTAATTATTTTATTGGGGTGATAGAAAAATTAAAATAACTTTTTTTTAAAAAATAAACATAAATAATTGAATAAATGATCCATAAATTATGATTATAAGAAAAAATTACCTTAGGGATAACAGCGTAATTTTTTTTTTTAGTACAAATAAAAAAAAAAGGTTGCGACCTCGATGTTGGATTAAGATAAAATTTAAATGCAAAAGTTTAAAATTTTGATCTGTTCGATCATTAAAATCTTACATGATCTGAGTTCAAACCGGTGTGAGCCAGGTTGGTTTCTATCTTTTAATAAAAAAAAAATATTTTAGTACGAAAGGATCAAATATTATAAATAATTTAATTTTAAGAATATTATTAATATTTATATAAACTATTTTGGCAGAAAAATGTAATGATTTTAGAATTCATTTATATATAATTTATTATATAGATAGTATTGATAATAATTGATGTTATTAATATTATAATTGGGGGTTTATTTTTATTAATTGGGGTTTTAATTGGGGTTGCTTTTTTAACTTTATTAGAACGAAAAGTTTTAGGATATATTCAAATTCGTAAAGGACCTAATAAATTAGGAATTATAGGAATTTTACAACCTTTTTCTGATGCTATTAAATTATTTTCAAAAGAACAAGTATATTTAAATTATTCAAATTATTTTTCTTATTATTTTTCTCCTATTATTAGATTTATATTATCATTAATTATTTGAATAGTGATTCCCTATTTATTTAATATAATTATGTTTAATTTAGGTTTATTATTTTTTTTATCTTGCACAAGAGTTGGGGTTTATACTTTATTAATTGCTGGTTGATCTTCAAATAGAAATTATTCGTTATTAGGAGGTTTACGAGCAGTTGCTCAGACAATTTCTTATGAAGTTAGATTATCTTTAATTTTAATATCAAGAATTATTATAATTATAGATTTAAATTTAATTAAATTTAGAGAATATCAATTTTTAAATTGATTTATTTTTATAATAATTCCATTAAGATTATGTTTATTTTCTTCGATATTAGCTGAAACTAATCGAACTCCATTTGATTTTGCAGAAGGGGAAAGAGAATTAGTTTCAGGATTTAATATTGAATATAGAAGAGGGGGATTTGCTTTAATTTTTTTAGCTGAATATTCAAGAATTTTATTTATAAGAATATTATTTATTATTTTTAATATAGGAGGTTATGAATTAAATTTATTATTTTATTTGAAGTTAGTATTTATTTCTTTTTTTTTTATTTGAGTTCGTGGTACTTTACCTCGTTATCGTTATGATAAATTAATATATTTATGTTGAAAAAGATATTTACCTATTTCTTTAAATTATTTATTATTTTTTTTAGGTTTAAAAATATTATTAAATTAATAAAATAAATTTAGTATAAATTAATAGAATATTTATTCTTTCTTAAGTTTTCAAAACAAATGCTTAAACAAGCTCATTAATTAGTAAAAAATTAATTTATCTCAAAATTTATTTAAAATTGGGTTAATAATAAAATAAGAAAAATAAATTAAAGTTAAAATTTGTCCTGTAATAATATAAGGTATTTCTACTGGTCGTGATCCAATTCAAGTTAATAAAATAATAGTAATAATTAAAAATCAAAATAAAATTTGATTTAAAGGATAGAATTGAATACCTTGAATTTTTTTATTAAAAGTAAATGGTAGAATAATTAAAATTAAAATGGATAAAACTAAAGCAATTACACCTCCTAATTTATTAGGGATTGATCGTAAAATTGCATAAGCAAATAAAAAATATCATTCTGGTTGAATATGAATTGGGGTAATTAAAGGATTAGCTGGAATAAAATTATCAGGATCTCCTAATAAATATGGATTTGTTAAAGTTAATAAAGATAAAAAAAAAATTAATACAATAAATCCAATTAAATCTTTAAAAGTAAAAAATGGGTGAAATGGAATTTTATCTAAATTTCTATTAATTCCTAAAGGGTTATTAGATCCAGTTTGGTGAAGAAATAATAAATGAATTATAGTTAATATTAAAATAATAAATGGAAATAAGAAATGAAATGTATAAAATCGAGTTAAAGTTGCATTATCAACAGCAAATCCTCCTCAAATTCAATTTACTAATATATTTCCTAAATATGGAATTGCAGATAATAAATTAGTAATTACTGTAGCCCCTCAAAAAGATATTTGACCTCAAGGTAAAACATAACCTATAAAAGCTGTAGCTATTAGTAAAAATAAAATAATTACTCCCACTAGTCAAGTTAATTTTAAATTGAAAGATTCATAATAAATTCCTCGTCCAATATGTAAATAAATACAAATAAAAAAAAAAGATGCTCCATTAGCATGTAAAGTACGAATTAATCACCCATAGTTAACATTTCGACAAATATAATTTACTCTATAAAAAGAAATATCAATATTTGCTGAGTAATATATAGTTAAAAATAATCCTGTAATAATTTGAATTATTAAACATAAAGCTAATAAAGATCCAAAATTTCATCATGAAGAAATATTAGATGGAGAAGGTAAATCAATTAAAGATCCATTAATAATTTTTATAATAGGATGAATTTTTCGAATTGGTTTAAATAAATTTATCATTAGTAATTAAAATTATATAATTGAACGTAAAGGTCCAAAAAAAATATTTGTAATTTTTACTACTGCAATAAGAGTAATAAATAGATAAATAATTAATATTATTATTAAAAAATAAGTTTGTTCATTATATAATTTTGTTAAATTAAAATTATATTCATTATTTGAAAATATAAATAAATTAAAAAAATTTAATATTTCATCATTAAAATATAAATTTATTCAAAATAAATTATTTTTAAAATAAAATGATAATATAAATAAAAAAATAATTCCTAATATTATAAAAATTTTATTAAAGATTGAAATTTTAAATAATTCATTAGAAGCAATTCTTGAAACATAAATGAATAGAACTAATAAACCTCCTAAAAAAATTAAGAATAAAATATATGAGAATCAATAAGTATTGATTATTATTCCAGATAAAATACAAGTTAATAAAGTTTGAATTAAAATAAATAATCCTATTGATAAAGGGTTATTAGTAAAAAATATAAAAAAAGAAATAAATATAATTAAATTAGATAAAAAAATTTTTATAATTTCAAAGAATAGTTTTTTTAAAAATAATAATTTTGGAGATTATAGATAAAGATAATCTTTTTCTTTGAAGTTTTTAAAGAAAAATCTTATTTTTGGTTTACAAGACCAAAGTTTTTTTTTAAACTATAAAAACAAATGATAAATATAAGTTTAATTATTATTATATTTTTTATTGGAAATATAATTTTTGTTTCAAAACAAAAACATTTATTAATTGTTTTAATAAGATTAGAATTTATTGTTTTAAGAATTTTTTTTTTTATATTATTATATTTAATAATAGTTGATTATAATATATATATGTTAATGGTTTTTTTAGTTTTTTCAGTTTGTGAAGGGGCTTTAGGTTTATCAATTTTAGTTTCAATAATTCGAACTCATGGGAATGATTATTTTCAAAGTTTTAATTTAATTTAATGATAAAATATTTAATAATAATAATTTTTATAATACCAATATGTTTAAAATATAATATATTTTGAATGGTTCAGTTTATATTTATATTTATAATGTTTATATTTATAAATATAAGAGTTTCTATTATAAATTTTTTTAATTTAAGTTATATATTAGGTTGTGACATAATTTCATATGGGTTAATTTTATTAAGAATCTGAATTACATTTTTAATAATTATAGCTAGAGAAAGATTAAATAAAAATAATTTTTTTAAAAATTTATTTTTATTTAATATTATTTTTTTAATATTAATATTATATTTAACTTTTAGAACTATAAATTTATTTTTATTTTATTTATTTTTTGAGGGAAGATTAATTCCTACTTTAATATTAATTATTGGATGAGGGTATCAACCTGAGCGAATTCAAGCTGGTATATATCTTTTATTTTATACATTATTTGCTTCTTTGCCTTTATTAATAGGAATTTTTTATATTTATAAGGAAATAAATTTTATAATTATATATAATAAAATTTTATGATTATAATTTAATTATATTATATTTAAGATTAATTTTTGCTTTTTTAGTAAAAATACCTATATATTTTGTTCATTTATGATTACCAAAAGCTCATGTTGAAGCTCCTATTTCTGGCTCAATAATTTTAGCTGCAATTATATTAAAGTTAGGGGGATATGGATTATTACGAATATTAATAATTTTACAAAAAATAAATTTAAGATGAAGATATATTTGAGTAGTAATAAGATTAATTGGAGGATTTTTTATTAGATTAAAATGTTTTTGTCAAATTGATATAAAATCTTTAATTGCTTATTCTTCTGTAGCTCATATAAGATTAGTAATTGGGGGATTGATAACAATAAATTATTGAGGATTTTTAGGTTCTTATATTTTAATAATTGGTCATGGATTATGTTCTTCTGGAATATTTTGTTTATCTAATATTAATTATGAACGATTAAATAGACGAAGAATATTTATTAATAAAGGGATAATAAATTTTATACCTTCAATAAGATTGTGATGATTTTTATTAATATCTTCAAATATAGCAGCTCCTCCATCATTAAATTTAATAGGAGAAATTAGTTTAATTAATAGATTAGTTAGATGATCTTGGTGAAGAATAATTATACTTATAATAATTTCTTTTTTTAGAGCTGGATATAGATTATACTTATATTCTTTTACTCAACATGGAAAGTATAATATAAGAATTTATAGATTTTATAGAGGAACTTCTCGAGAATATTTAATATTAATATTGCACTGATTACCATTAAATATTTTAGTTATAAAAATTGATTATAGAATAATTTGATTTTACTTAAATAATTTAATAAAAATATTGATTTGTGGAGTCAAAAATATGATATTTATCATCATTTTAAGTTATTAAAAAATATTCTATTTGTCTTATTAGTTTTTTTTTTTTATTTTTTTTTATATTAATTAATTTTTTTATAGTAATTTATTTTATTATAAATAATTTAGTAATTTTTTTTGAGTGGGAGATTATTTCTTTTAATTCTATAAGAATTGTTATATCAATTTTATTAGATTGAATATCATTATTATTTATAATATTTGTTTCTTTAATTTCTTCTTCAGTTATTTATTATAGAAAAAGATATATAAGATCAGAATTAAATTTAAATCGATTTATTTATTTAGTTTTAATATTTGTTTTCTCGATAATTTTGTTAATTATTAGACCAAATATAATTAGAATTTTATTAGGGTGAGATGGTTTAGGATTAGTTTCATATTGTTTAGTAATTTATTATCAAAATATGAAGTCTTATAATGCTGGAATATTGACAGCGTTATCTAATCGAATTGGTGATGTAATAATTTTATTATTGATTTCATGAATAATAAATTATGGAAGTTGAAATTATATTTTTTATTTAAATTTAATAATACATGATTTTTCAATAAAATTTATTGGTTTATTAATTATTATTGCTGCTATAACAAAAAGAGCTCAAATTCCATTTAGTTCATGATTACCTGCTGCAATAGCAGCACCTACTCCTGTTTCTGCTTTAGTTCATTCTTCTACATTAGTAACAGCTGGGGTTTATTTATTAATTCGTTTTAATAATTTATTAGTTGAAATAATTTTTTTAAAAATTTTATTATTATTATCTTCTTTAACAATATTAATAGCAGGAATTTGTGCTAATTATGAGTTTGATTTAAAAAAAATTATTGCTTTATCAACATTAAGACAATTAGGTTTAATAATAAGAATTTTAAGAATAGGATTTAATGATTTAGCTTTTTATCATTTATTAACTCATGCTATATTTAAGGCTTTATTATTTATATGTGCCGGGGTAATTATTCATATAATAAATGATAATCAGGATATTCGAATAATAGGGGGAATTAGAATTTATATTCCAATAACTTCTTTATGTTTAAATATTTCAAATTTAGCTTTATGTGGAATTCCATTTTTAGCAGGTTTTTATTCTAAGGATATTATTTTAGAAATAGTAAGAATAAGAAATTTAAATATATTGATTTTTTTTTTATATTATTTTTCAACTGGATTAACAATATTTTACACTATTCGTTTATTAATATATTTAATAATTAATGATTTTAATTTATTATCAATTTATAATTTATATGATGAGGATTATACTATATTAAAAAGTATAATTATTTTATTATTTATAAGATTAGTTTCGGGGAGAATATTAAGATGAATAATTTTTTGTTATCCTTATATAATTTATTTGCCTTTTAATTTAAAAATAATAGTTATTTATGTGACTTTATTTGGTTTATTATTAGGTTATTTAATTAGAAATATAAAAATTTATTCACTAAATAAATTTTTATGTTTTTATGAATTAAGATATTTTTATGTTATAATATGATTTTTACCAAATTTATCTACATATGGGATAAATTATTTTTATTTAAAAATGGGGCAAATATTATATAAAAATATTGATTTAGGTTGAAGAGAAATATATAGAGGACAAGGATTATTTTATATTATAAAAAATAATTCTATTATTTATTATATTTATCAAATAAATAATTTTAAAATTTATTTATTTAGATTTATTTTATGAATAATATTTATATTTATTTTTTTAATAATTTAATTTAAATAGCTTAAATAAAGAGTATAATATTGAAGATATTAAGGTGATTAAAAAATCTTTAAATAAGAATTTATTTATAAAAAAAAAATTTTTTATTTTTACAATGAAAATGTAATGTTTTAATAAACTATATAAATTAAATTAAAAGAAATATTAATGATAATAAATCACTAAAAATTAAGTTAGCAGCTTAATTACAATATATTTCTAATTGGAATTTTTATTCAATTTTATCATTAACAGTGATATACCTCTTTTTGGTTTCAATTAATAAATAAGGAGTTATTAACTCTATCTTTTAAGTCGAAATTAAATGCAAATTGCTTCTTATTTAAGATAAATTGAATAAAATTCAATATTTTTTGAATGCAAATCAAATGTTTAATTAAACTATAATCCTAATTTGATCAATTTAGTATATTTTGATTTCATTCATGATAAATTCCTAATAATAGTATTAAAATAAAAAAAAAACTTATTTTAAATCAAGATAAAAAATTTACTAAATAAAATGTTGGGATAATTGGAAAAATTAATGCAATTTCTACATCAAAAATTAAAAAAATTATTGTGATTAAAAAGAAATGTAAAGAAAATGGAATTCGAGCTAAAGATTTAGGGTCAAATCCACATTCAAATGGTGAACATTTTTCTCGATCTAGAAATGATTTTTTTGAGATTAATAGTGAAATTAATATGAAAATATTAGCAATTGTTATTATGATAAAAGATATTATTAATATTAATATAATTATTTATATTAAAATTATTAAACTTTTTGATTGGAAGTCAAATATACTAAATATATTATATAAATAATTAATTTCCTCATCAATAAATTGAAATATAAAGAAATAATCAAACTACATCAACAAAATGTCAATATCATGCTGCTGCTTCAAATCCGAAATGATGAGTTCTTGAGAAATGAAAATTAATATGACGAATAAAACATGTTAAAAGAAAAATTGTTCCAATAATTACATGTAAACCATGAAATCCTGTTGCTATAAAAAAAGTAGATCCATAAATTCTATCAGCAATTGAGAAAGAAGCTTCTAAGTATTCATATGCTTGTAAAATAGTAAAATAAAATCCAAGTATAATAGTTAAAAATAATCTTTGTGAAACTTGAGTATAATTATTTTCTATTAAAGCGTGATGAGCTCATGTTACTGTAATTCCTGAAGTAATAAGAATAATAGTATTTAATAAAGGAATTTGAAATGGATTAAATACTAAAATATTAGTAGGAGGTCAAATTGATCCAATTTCAATATTTGGGGATAAACTTCTATGAAAAAATGCCCAGAAAAAAGAAATGAAGAAAAAGATTTCAGAAATAATAAATAAAATTATTCCTCATCGTAAACCTTTTGATACTATAATAGTATGTTTTCCTTGGAATGTTCCTTCTCGACAAATATCTCGTCATCATTGGAATATGGTTAATAATACGATAATATATCCAATAAATAATAAGTTTATATTAAAATTATGAAATCATTTAACTAAACCAGTTACTAAGGTTATTACTCCAATAGCTCCTGTTAAGGGTCAAGGTCTGTAGTCAACTAAGTGATATGGATGATTATGATTAGACATTAATTTACTTCTCTAGAATAAAGAGTTCTTAAAATAGAAATTACATAAGATTGAATAATTGCTACGGCAGATTCAAGAATTAACAATAAAATTTGGATAATAATTAAAATAATTAATAAATAATTAGGTATATTAATACCTGTATTACTTAATAAAGTTAAAAGTAAATGACCTGCAATTATATTAGCTGTTAATCGAACTGCTAAAGTTCCAGGTCGAATAATATTACTAATAGTCTCAATTATTACTATAAAAGGTATTAAAATAGTTGGTGTTCCTTGAGGAATTATATGAATAAATATATGTTGTGTATTATTTAATCATCCATAAATTATAAATCTTAACCATAATGTTAATGATAATGAAAGGGATATATTAAGATGACTTGTTCTAGTAAAAATATATGGGAATAAACCTAAAAAATTATTAAATAAAATAAAAAAGAATAATGAAATAAAAATAAAAGTTGATCCATTAATTCTATTTGGTCCTAATAAAGTTTTAAATTCATTATGAAGTTTATTTGAAATAAAATTTCATAATAAATAATGACGATTAGGAAAAAATCAGAAAGAAAAAGGAATAAATAATAATCCAATAAATGTTCTAATTCAATTAAATGGGAAATTAAATAAATTTGTTGAAGGATCAAAGATTGAGAAAAGATTATTTATCATTTTCAAAATTTTTTTTTTAAATTATTTTTATTAATTTTTTTAAAATTAAAATTATTTTTATAATTAAAAATAAAATAATTTATAATTATAAAACTAATAAAAATAGAAATAAAAAATAATAATGAAATTATTCAATTGATAGGTATTATTTGAGGAATAAAAGAATATTACAAAAAGTAATAATTTAAATTTGACATATTTATGTTATTTATTAACTAATTCTTTATCATTAGAAGTAAATGCTAATTTACTATAAAATGGTTTAAGAGACCAGTACTTGCTTTCAGTCATCTAATGAATAATTATTAATTCAATTAATAAAGTTTTTTATAGGGATTCTTTCAATAACAATAGGTATAAAACTATGATTTGCTCCACAAATTTCAGAACATTGACCATAATAAATTCCAGGACGATTAATAAAAAATCTAGTTTGATTTAATCGTCCTGGATTAGCGTCAATTTTTACTCCTAATGACGGAATTGTTCACGAGTGAATTACGTCTGTAGCTGTAACTAAAATACGAATTTGATTATTTATAGGTAAAATAATACGATTATCAACATCTAAAAGTCGAAAATTATTTAAATTTTCATTAGATTGAATTATATATGAATCAAATTCAATATTATTAAAATCAGAATATTCATATCTTCAATATCATTGATGTCCAATTGATTTTAATGTAATTAAAGGATTATTAAGTTCATCTAAAAGATATAATAATCGTAATGATGGAAGTGCAATAAAAATTAAAGTAATAGCTGGTAAAATAGTTCAAATTAATTCAATTATTTGACTTTCTAATAAAAATCGATTAATATAATTATTGAAAAATAAATTTATTATTAAATATGCTACTAAAATTGTAATTATAATTAAAATAATTAATGTATGGTCATGGAAAAAAATAATTTGTTCTATTAATGGGGAAGCTCTATTTTGATAATTTAAATTAGATCAGGTTGCCATTTCTAAAAAAAGGATATTCCTTTATAAATGGGGTTTAAATCCATTACATATAATCTGCCATATTAGAAATTTCTTAAAATAGGAAGTTCATTATAAGAATGTTCAGAAGGAGGTAAATTTTGATATCATTCAATAGAGGATGGTATATTTAATGAAAATAGAATTATTCGTTGGTTAATTATTGATTCTCAAATAATAATAATAATTAAAATTATGGAAAATAATGAAATATATGAACCAAATGAAGAAATAATATTTCATGATATAAAATTATCTGGATAATCAGAATAACGACGGGGTATACCAGCTAATCCTAAAAAATGTTGAGGAAAAAATGTTAAATTAACACCAATAAATATGGAAATAAATTGAATTTTTAATAAATAGGGATTTAATAATAATCCGGTAAATAGGGAATATCAATGAACAAAACCTCCTAGAATAGCGAATACAGCTCCTATAGATAAAACATAATGAAAATGGGCTACTACATAATAAGTATCATGAAGAGTAATATCAATTGAGGAATTAGCTAAAACTACACCTGTTAATCCTCCTACTGTGAATAAGAAAATAAATCCTAAACTTCATAATATTGAAGGACTATAATTAATTTGTGTTCCATGTAAAGTTGCCAATCAACTAAAAATTTTAATTCCAGTTGGAACTGCAATGATTATAGTAGCTGAAGTAAAATATGCTCGAGTATCAATATCTATTCCTACTGTAAATATATGATGAGCTCATACAATAAATCCTAGCAATCCAATTGCTATTATAGCATAAATTATTCCTAAACATCCAAAAGTTTCCTTTTTTCCACTTTCTTGAGAAATAATATGAGAAATTATTCCAAATCCGGGTAAAATTAAAATATATACTTCAGGATGTCCAAAAAATCAAAATAAATGTTGATATAAAATAGGATCACCTCCTCCTGCAGGATCAAAAAATGATGTATTTAAATTTCGATCAGTTAATAATATAGTGATAGCTCCAGCTAAAACTGGTAAAGATAAAAGTAATAATAAAGCTGTAATACCTACGGCTCAAACAAATAAGGGTAATTGATCGAATGATATATTATTAATTCGTATATTAATAATAGTTGTAATAAAATTAATTGCTCCTAAAATTGAGGAAATTCCAGCTAAATGTAAAGAAAAGATAGCTAAATCAACAGAGGAACCTCCATGAGCAATATTAGATGATAAAGGGGGGTAAACAGTTCATCCTGTCCCTGCTCCATTTTCTACAATTCTTCTTGAAATTAATAAAATTAATGATGGAGGTAAAAGTCAAAATCTTATATTATTTATTCGGGGGAAAGCTATATCAGGAGCTCCTAATATTAATGGAACTAGTCAATTTCCAAATCCCCCGATTATAATAGGTATAACTATAAAAAAAATTATAATAAAAGCATGAGCTGTAACAATAGTATTATAAATTTGATCATCTCCAATTAATGATCCTGGATTTCCTAATTCTATTCGAATTAAAATACTAAGAGATGTTCCAACTATTCCTGCTCAAATTCCAAAAATAAAATATAAAGTTCCAATATCTTTATGATTTGTTGAAAAAAGTCATTTTCGCTAATAAAATGGCTGAGTATATAAGCGATAAATTGTAAATTTATTAACGAGAAATTTCTCTTTTATTAAGTTTTATATTCAAATATGATTTAAAATTGCAAATTTTAAGGTATAATAAAATTATTAAAACTTGATAAATTAATTTAAGGCTTAAAGAATTTCTTTATAAATAATTTTGAAGATTATTAGTTTATTTAACTTAAAACCTTAAATTAAATAAAAAATAAAGTTCTAATAATTATACCTAATAAAGAAAGAAAATTAAAAAAATAAATTAAAAAAAATAAATTATTTTTAATAAAAATTTTAATTCATTTTAATTTTAAAGAAAAAAATATAAATGAAAAGTAAATAATTCGAATATAAATAAATAATATTACTAATCTACTTATAATAAAAAAAAAATTAATAATAATAAGATTATTATTAATTAAAAAATTAATAATAATTCATTTAGGAAAAAATCCTAAAAATGGAGGTAATCCTCCTAATGATAAAAAATTAATTATAATTGAAAATTTAATTAAGAAATTATAATTAAAATTAAATAATTGATTTATATAAAAAATATTGGTAATATAAAATAAAAAACATGAAATAAATAAAAATATTGAATAAAATAAAAAATATATTAATCATAAATTTTCTCTAATTAATAAAGCTGAAATTAATCAACCAATGTTATTAATTGAAGAAAAAGCTATTAATTTACGTAAAGAAGTTTGATTAAATCTTCCTATAGCTCCAATTATAACATTAAAAATTATAATAAAAATTAAAAAATTAAAATTTATATTATAAGATAATAAAATTATTGGTGAAATTTTTTGTCATGTTATTAAAATAAATCTATTAAATCATGATAATCCTTCTATAATATTAGGAAATCAAAAATGAAAAGGAACAGAACCTATTTTTATTAATATTGCGGAATTTATAATAATCGATAAAAAATCATTAATAAATATTTTTATAAAAAATAAATTTAATAAAATAGAAAATAAAAAATTAATTGATGCAATAGATTGGGTTAGAAAATATTTTAAGGAAGCTTCTGAATTTAATAAATTATTGGGGGAAGAGATTAAGGGGATAAATCTAAGTAAATTAATTTCTAAACCAATTCAACATCCTAATCATGAATTTGATGAAATAGAAATTATAGTTCTGAAAAATAAAATAAATAAGAAAAATATTTTATTTGAATTATTAATTAATAAAATAAAAAATAAGAATAAAATATTCTAAAGACGAATTTAAATTCACTATATAAAAATTATATTTTAGTGTAAGATGCACAATAATTTTTGAAATTATTAGATATAGTTTAATTCTATAAAATATAATAAAGGTAAAAAATTACATAATTTATCCTATCAGAATAATCCTTTTATCAGGCACTTTATTTTTAAAAAAAAGGGATTTCCTTTATATTTGGGGTATGAACCCAAAAGCTTATTTTAGCTTATTTTTAAATTTTATAATATTTAATATAAAAAATATTAAATATGGTTAATATATATAGTTAAATAAAATTTATATTTAAATAAAAAAAAAATAAAAGATATTCAAATATATACGTGTGTATTTATAAATATATATATATATATAAATTAATTTATTAATTATTAATTTAAATATTATATTAAATAATTTAATATATTATTACTTTTAAAATTAATAAATTATTATTTAATTAATATTATATTTATAATATTTTTTTTTTTAATTAATTAATAATTGTTTATTATATATTTTAATTTTCAATATGGATATTATAAAAATAGGAGAAATAGAAATATTAAAAATTTAATAATTAATGTTAATTTATATATATATATTAATTAAATTTATTATTATATATATATAAATATATACAATTAAAAATTTAATTTATAAAAAAAAAAAAAAAAATTCTATATAAAATTTTATAATAATAGATAAAATTTTATATTTTAAATAATTTATTTTTAATTTATTTTACATATAAATTTTAGTGAATAATTTTAATTATTTTAAAAATAATTAATAATGTTTTGTAGTAATTAATATTAAAAATTTAAGAAATTAAGATTTAGTAATAAAAAAATTAATAACTAATTTTGTGCCAGCAGTTGCGGTTAAACAAAAGTTAAATTAAATTAATTCAGTAAATAATAAATAATAATATTATTTTAAAAAATATTAAATTATAAGGTGAAATTTTAATTTAATTAAAATTTATATAAAAATTATGATTTAGTAAATTTTATTATAAACTAGGATTAGATACCCTATTATTAAAAATTTAATTTTAAATACTAAAATAGTAAATAATAAATATTGAAACTTAAATAAAATGGCGGTATTTTAGTTCATTTAGAGGAATCTGTCTAGTAATTGATAATCCACGAATAAATTTACTTAATAAAAAATTTTGTATATCATTGTTAAAAAAATATTTTTATATAAAAATAATATTTTAAAATTTTAAATATAAATTAATTCAGATCAAGATGCAGATTATAATTAAGATTAAGATGGATTACAATAAATTTATTTAAACGAAAATAAATTTTTTAATATAAAATTGAAGGTGGATTTAAATGTAATTTTAATTAGTTTGTTAAAATGATTAATAATTGAAATATGTACATATTGCCCGTCACTTTCATTTAAAAATTGAAATAAGTCGTAACAAAGTAGAGGTACTGGAAAGTGTTTCTAGAATGATCAAATTAGAGCTTGAATAAAGTATTTCATTTACATTGAAAAGATATTATAATAAATAATTAATTTGAGGGGAAAAATTAAAAAAATTATATTTAATAAAAAAATTTTTAATATTGGGGGATGTTAAAGTATTTTTTAGAGAAAAAATATAATTATTTATAATAAAATAGTATTGAAAAAGAAATTTGAAATAAATTTGAAAAATTAATTAATTAAAAAGTAAATTTTAATTATTGTATCTTGTGTATCAGAGTTTATTAAAAAATATTTATTAGTTAAAAAAATCTCGAATTTAAAAGAGTTAATTAATTAAAAAATTTAATGTTGAATAATTATTTTAAATAATTAATTTGAAATGAAATGTTAATCGTTTTTAAATATATCTAGTTTTTTTAGAAAAAAATTTAATTTTAAATTTAAAATATTTTTTAATTTTTTATTTAATTAAAAAATTTTTAAAATTAAATATATTAAGGGATAAGCTTTAATTTAAATTTTTATAATATATATATATATATATATATATATATATTAAATTAAATTTAAAATTTTTAAAATTTATATTGTTTATAAAATAAAATTTATTATAAAAAATTTTAAAAAGAAAAAATAAAATTTAAAATTATATTTAAATTTTTATAAAAATATAATTTATAACAGAAAAAAATTAGAAATAATGATAAAATTAGTATATTAAATTTTTACATATTAAATTTAAATTAAAATTAATTTAAAGGAATTCGGCAAATTTTTATATTCACTTGTTTATCAAAAACATGTCTTTTTGATTAATAATTTAAAGTCTAATCTGCCCACTGATTTAAAAATTAAAGGGCTGCAGTATATTGACTGTACAAAGGTAGCATAATAATTAGTCTTTTAATTGAAGACTTGTATGAAAGATTTGATGAAATATAAACTGTCTCTAAATTAAAAATTGAAATTAATTTTTTTATTAAAAAGTTAAAATAATTTAAAAAGACGAGAAGACCCTATAGAGTTTTATAATTATAATTTTTTAATATTTAATATATAATAATAAATTTAAATAATTGTAATTATTTTATTGGGGTGATAGAAAAATTAAAATAACTTTTTTTTAAAAAATAAACATAAATAATTGAATAAATGATCCATAAATTATGATTATAAGAAAAAATTACCTTAGGGATAACAGCGTAATTTTTTTTTTTAGTACAAATAAAAAAAAAAGGTTGCGACCTCGATGTTGGATTAAGATAAAATTTAAATGCAAAAGTTTAAAATTTTGATCTGTTCGATCATTAAAATCTTACATGATCTGAGTTCAAACCGGTGTGAGCCAGGTTGGTTTCTATCTTTTAATAAAAAAAAAATATTTTAGTACGAAAGGATCAAATATTATAAATAATTTAATTTTAAGAATATTATTAATATTTATATAAACTATTTTGGCAGAAAAATGTAATGATTTTAGAATTCATTTATATATAATTTATTATATAGATAGTATTGATAATAATTGATGTTATTAATATTATAATTGGGGGTTTATTTTTATTAATTGGGGTTTTAATTGGGGTTGCTTTTTTAACTTTATTAGAACGAAAAGTTTTAGGATATATTCAAATTCGTAAAGGACCTAATAAATTAGGAATTATAGGAATTTTACAACCTTTTTCTGATGCTATTAAATTATTTTCAAAAGAACAAGTATATTTAAATTATTCAAATTATTTTTCTTATTATTTTTCTCCTATTATTAGATTTATATTATCATTAATTATTTGAATAGTGATTCCCTATTTATTTAATATAATTATGTTTAATTTAGGTTTATTATTTTTTTTATCTTGCACAAGAGTTGGGGTTTATACTTTATTAATTGCTGGTTGATCTTCAAATAGAAATTATTCGTTATTAGGAGGTTTACGAGCAGTTGCTCAGACAATTTCTTATGAAGTTAGATTATCTTTAATTTTAATATCAAGAATTATTATAATTATAGATTTAAATTTAATTAAATTTAGAGAATATCAATTTTTAAATTGATTTATTTTTATAATAATTCCATTAAGATTATGTTTATTTTCTTCGATATTAGCTGAAACTAATCGAACTCCATTTGATTTTGCAGAAGGGGAAAGAGAATTAGTTTCAGGATTTAATATTGAATATAGAAGAGGGGGATTTGCTTTAATTTTTTTAGCTGAATATTCAAGAATTTTATTTATAAGAATATTATTTATTATTTTTAATATAGGAGGTTATGAATTAAATTTATTATTTTATTTGAAGTTAGTATTTATTTCTTTTTTTTTTATTTGAGTTCGTGGTACTTTACCTCGTTATCGTTATGATAAATTAATATATTTATGTTGAAAAAGATATTTACCTATTTCTTTAAATTATTTATTATTTTTTTTAGGTTTAAAAATATTATTAAATTAATAAAATAAATTTAGTATAAATTAATAGAATATTTATTCTTTCTTAAGTTTTCAAAACAAATGCTTAAACAAGCTCATTAATTAGTAAAAAATTAATTTATCTCAAAATTTATTTAAAATTGGGTTAATAATAAAATAAGAAAAATAAATTAAAGTTAAAATTTGTCCTGTAATAATATAAGGTATTTCTACTGGTCGTGATCCAATTCAAGTTAATAAAATAATAGTAATAATTAAAAATCAAAATAAAATTTGATTTAAAGGATAGAATTGAATACCTTGAATTTTTTTATTAAAAGTAAATGGTAGAATAATTAAAATTAAAATGGATAAAACTAAAGCAATTACACCTCCTAATTTATTAGGGATTGATCGTAAAATTGCATAAGCAAATAAAAAATATCATTCTGGTTGAATATGAATTGGGGTAATTAAAGGATTAGCTGGAATAAAATTATCAGGATCTCCTAATAAATATGGATTTGTTAAAGTTAATAAAGATAAAAAAAAAATTAATACAATAAATCCAATTAAATCTTTAAAAGTAAAAAATGGGTGAAATGGAATTTTATCTAAATTTCTATTAATTCCTAAAGGGTTATTAGATCCAGTTTGGTGAAGAAATAATAAATGAATTATAGTTAATATTAAAATAATAAATGGAAATAAGAAATGAAATGTATAAAATCGAGTTAAAGTTGCATTATCAACAGCAAATCCTCCTCAAATTCAATTTACTAATATATTTCCTAAATATGGAATTGCAGATAATAAATTAGTAATTACTGTAGCCCCTCAAAAAGATATTTGACCTCAAGGTAAAACATAACCTATAAAAGCTGTAGCTATTAGTAAAAATAAAATAATTACTCCCACTAGTCAAGTTAATTTTAAATTGAAAGATTCATAATAAATTCCTCGTCCAATATGTAAATAAATACAAATAAAAAAAAAAGATGCTCCATTAGCATGTAAAGTACGAATTAATCACCCATAGTTAACATTTCGACAAATATAATTTACTCTATAAAAAGAAATATCAATATTTGCTGAGTAATATATAGTTAAAAATAATCCTGTAATAATTTGAATTATTAAACATAAAGCTAATAAAGATCCAAAATTTCATCATGAAGAAATATTAGATGGAGAAGGTAAATCAATTAAAGATCCATTAATAATTTTTATAATAGGATGAATTTTTCGAATTGGTTTAAATAAATTTATCATTAGTAATTAAAATTATATAATTGAACGTAAAGGTCCAAAAAAAATATTTGTAATTTTTACTACTGCAATAAGAGTAATAAATAGATAAATAATTAATATTATTATTAAAAAATAAGTTTGTTCATTATATAATTTTGTTAAATTAAAATTATATTCATTATTTGAAAATATAAATAAATTAAAAAAATTTAATATTTCATCATTAAAATATAAATTTATTCAAAATAAATTATTTTTAAAATAAAATGATAATATAAATAAAAAAATAATTCCTAATATTATAAAAATTTTATTAAAGATTGAAATTTTAAATAATTCATTAGAAGCAATTCTTGAAACATAAATGAATAGAACTAATAAACCTCCTAAAAAAATTAAGAATAAAATATATGAGAATCAATAAGTATTGATTATTATTCCAGATAAAATACAAGTTAATAAAGTTTGAATTAAAATAAATAATCCTATTGATAAAGGGTTATTAGTAAAAAATATAAAAAAAGAAATAAATATAATTAAATTAGATAAAAAAATTTTTATAATTTCAAAGAATAGTTTTTTTAAAAATAATAATTTTGGAGATTATAGATAAAGATAATCTTTTTCTTTGAAGTTTTTAAAGAAAAATCTTATTTTTGGTTTACAAGACCAAAGTTTTTTTTTAAACTATAAAAACAAATGATAAATATAAGTTTAATTATTATTATATTTTTTATTGGAAATATAATTTTTGTTTCAAAACAAAAACATTTATTAATTGTTTTAATAAGATTAGAATTTATTGTTTTAAGAATTTTTTTTTTTATATTATTATATTTAATAATAGTTGATTATAATATATATATGTTAATGGTTTTTTTAGTTTTTTCAGTTTGTGAAGGGGCTTTAGGTTTATCAATTTTAGTTTCAATAATTCGAACTCATGGGAATGATTATTTTCAAAGTTTTAATTTAATTTAATGATAAAATATTTAATAATAATAATTTTTATAATACCAATATGTTTAAAATATAATATATTTTGAATGGTTCAGTTTATATTTATATTTATAATGTTTATATTTATAAATATAAGAGTTTCTATTATAAATTTTTTTAATTTAAGTTATATATTAGGTTGTGACATAATTTCATATGGGTTAATTTTATTAAGAATCTGAATTACATTTTTAATAATTATAGCTAGAGAAAGATTAAATAAAAATAATTTTTTTAAAAATTTATTTTTATTTAATATTATTTTTTTAATATTAATATTATATTTAACTTTTAGAACTATAAATTTATTTTTATTTTATTTATTTTTTGAGGGAAGATTAATTCCTACTTTAATATTAATTATTGGATGAGGGTATCAACCTGAGCGAATTCAAGCTGGTATATATCTTTTATTTTATACATTATTTGCTTCTTTGCCTTTATTAATAGGAATTTTTTATATTTATAAGGAAATAAATTTTATAATTATATATATAATAAAATTTTATGATTATAATTTAATTATATTATATTTAAGATTAATTTTTGCTTTTTTAGTAAAAATACCTATATATTTTGTTCATTTATGATTACCAAAAGCTCATGTTGAAGCTCCTATTTCTGGCTCAATAATTTTAGCTGCAATTATATTAAAGTTAGGGGGATATGGATTATTACGAATATTAATAATTTTACAAAAAATAAATTTAAGATGAAGATATATTTGAGTAGTAATAAGATTAATTGGAGGATTTTTTATTAGATTAAAATGTTTTTGTCAAATTGATATAAAATCTTTAATTGCTTATTCTTCTGTAGCTCATATAAGATTAGTAATTGGGGGATTGATAACAATAAATTATTGAGGATTTTTAGGTTCTTATATTTTAATAATTGGTCATGGATTATGTTCTTCTGGAATATTTTGTTTATCTAATATTAATTATGAACGATTAAATAGACGAAGAATATTTATTAATAAAGGGATAATAAATTTTATACCTTCAATAAGATTGTGATGATTTTTATTAATATCTTCAAATATAGCAGCTCCTCCATCATTAAATTTAATAGGAGAAATTAGTTTAATTAATAGATTAGTTAGATGATCTTGGTGAAGAATAATTATACTTATAATAATTTCTTTTTTTAGAGCTGGATATAGATTATACTTATATTCTTTTACTCAACATGGAAAGTATAATATAAGAATTTATAGATTTTATAGAGGAACTTCTCGAGAATATTTAATATTAATATTGCACTGATTACCATTAAATATTTTAGTTATAAAAATTGATTATAGAATAATTTGATTTTACTTAAATAATTTAATAAAAATATTGATTTGTGGAGTCAAAAATATGATATTTATCATCATTTTAAGTTATTAAAAAATATTCTATTTGTCTTATTAGTTTTTTTTTTTTATTTTTTTTTATATTAATTAATTTTTTTATAGTAATTTATTTTATTATAAATAATTTAGTAATTTTTTTTGAGTGGGAGATTATTTCTTTTAATTCTATAAGAATTGTTATATCAATTTTATTAGATTGAATATCATTATTATTTATAATATTTGTTTCTTTAATTTCTTCTTCAGTTATTTATTATAGAAAAAGATATATAAGATCAGAATTAAATTTAAATCGATTTATTTATTTAGTTTTAATATTTGTTTTCTCGATAATTTTGTTAATTATTAGACCAAATATAATTAGAATTTTATTAGGGTGAGATGGTTTAGGATTAGTTTCATATTGTTTAGTAATTTATTATCAAAATATGAAGTCTTATAATGCTGGAATATTGACAGCGTTATCTAATCGAATTGGTGATGTAATAATTTTATTATTGATTTCATGAATAATAAATTATGGAAGTTGAAATTATATTTTTTATTTAAATTTAATAATACATGATTTTTCAATAAAATTTATTGGTTTATTAATTATTATTGCTGCTATAACAAAAAGAGCTCAAATTCCATTTAGTTCATGATTACCTGCTGCAATAGCAGCACCTACTCCTGTTTCTGCTTTAGTTCATTCTTCTACATTAGTAACAGCTGGGGTTTATTTATTAATTCGTTTTAATAATTTATTAGTTGAAATAATTTTTTTAAAAATTTTATTATTATTATCTTCTTTAACAATATTAATAGCAGGAATTTGTGCTAATTATGAGTTTGATTTAAAAAAAATTATTGCTTTATCAACATTAAGACAATTAGGTTTAATAATAAGAATTTTAAGAATAGGATTTAATGATTTAGCTTTTTATCATTTATTAACTCATGCTATATTTAAGGCTTTATTATTTATATGTGCCGGGGTAATTATTCATATAATAAATGATAATCAGGATATTCGAATAATAGGGGGAATTAGAATTTATATTCCAATAACTTCTTTATGTTTAAATATTTCAAATTTAGCTTTATGTGGAATTCCATTTTTAGCAGGTTTTTATTCTAAGGATATTATTTTAGAAATAGTAAGAATAAGAAATTTAAATATATTGATTTTTTTTTTATATTATTTTTCAACTGGATTAACAATATTTTACACTATTCGTTTATTAATATATTTAATAATTAATGATTTTAATTTATTATCAATTTATAATTTATATGATGAGGATTATACTATATTAAAAAGTATAATTATTTTATTATTTATAAGATTAGTTTCGGGGAGAATATTAAGATGAATAATTTTTTGTTATCCTTATATAATTTATTTGCCTTTTAATTTAAAAATAATAGTTATTTATGTGACTTTATTTGGTTTATTATTAGGTTATTTAATTAGAAATATAAAAATTTATTCACTAAATAAATTTTTATGTTTTTATGAATTAAGATATTTTTATGTTATAATATGATTTTTACCAAATTTATCTACATATGGGATAAATTATTTTTATTTAAAAATGGGGCAAATATTATATAAAAATATTGATTTAGGTTGAAGAGAAATATATAGAGGACAAGGATTATTTTATATTATAAAAAATAATTCTATTATTTATTATATTTATCAAATAAATAATTTTAAAATTTATTTATTTAGATTTATTTTATGAATAATATTTATATTTATTTTTTTAATAATTTAATTTAAATAGCTTAAATAAAGAGTATAATATTGAAGATATTAAGGTGATTAAAAAATCTTTAAATAAGAATTTATTTATAAAAAAAAAATTTTTTATTTTTACAATGAAAATGTAATGTTTTAATAAACTATATAAATTAAATTAAAAGAAATATTAATGATAATAAATCACTAAAAATTAAGTTAGCAGCTTAATTACAATATATTTCTAATTGGAATTTTTATTCAATTTTATCATTAACAGTGATATACCTCTTTTTGGTTTCAATTAATAAATAAGGAGTTATTAACTCTATCTTTTAAGTCGAAATTAAATGCAAATTGCTTCTTATTTAAGATAAATTGAATAAAATTCAATATTTTTTGAATGCAAATCAAATGTTTAATTAAACTATAATCCTAATTTGATCAATTTAGTATATTTTGATTTCATTCATGATAAATTCCTAATAATAGTATTAAAATAAAAAAAAAACTTATTTTAAATCAAGATAAAAAATTTACTAAATAAAATGTTGGGATAATTGGAAAAATTAATGCAATTTCTACATCAAAAATTAAAAAAATTATTGTGATTAAAAAGAAATGTAAAGAAAATGGAATTCGAGCTAAAGATTTAGGGTCAAATCCACATTCAAATGGTGAACATTTTTCTCGATCTAGAAATGATTTTTTTGAGATTAATAGTGAAATTAATATGAAAATATTAGCAATTGTTATTATGATAAAAGATATTATTAATATTAATATAATTATTTATATTAAAATTATTAAACTTTTTGATTGGAAGTCAAATATACTAAATATATTATATAAATAATTAATTTCCTCATCAATAAATTGAAATATAAAGAAATAATCAAACTACATCAACAAAATGTCAATATCATGCTGCTGCTTCAAATCCGAAATGATGAGTTCTTGAGAAATGAAAATTAATATGACGAATAAAACATGTTAAAAGAAAAATTGTTCCAATAATTACATGTAAACCATGAAATCCTGTTGCTATAAAAAAAGTAGATCCATAAATTCTATCAGCAATTGAGAAAGAAGCTTCTAAGTATTCATATGCTTGTAAAATAGTAAAATAAAATCCAAGTATAATAGTTAAAAATAATCTTTGTGAAACTTGAGTATAATTATTTTCTATTAAAGCGTGATGAGCTCATGTTACTGTAATTCCTGAAGTAATAAGAATAATAGTATTTAATAAAGGAATTTGAAATGGATTAAATACTAAAATATTAGTAGGAGGTCAAATTGATCCAATTTCAATATTTGGGGATAAACTTCTATGAAAAAATGCCCAGAAAAAAGAAATGAAGAAAAAGATTTCAGAAATAATAAATAAAATTATTCCTCATCGTAAACCTTTTGATACTATAATAGTATGTTTTCCTTGGAATGTTCCTTCTCGACAAATATCTCGTCATCATTGGAATATGGTTAATAATACGATAATATATCCAATAAATAATAAGTTTATATTAAAATTATGAAATCATTTAACTAAACCAGTTACTAAGGTTATTACTCCAATAGCTCCTGTTAAGGGTCAAGGTCTGTAGTCAACTAAGTGATATGGATGATTATGATTAGACATTAATTTACTTCTCTAGAATAAAGAGTTCTTAAAATAGAAATTACATAAGATTGAATAATTGCTACGGCAGATTCAAGAATTAACAATAAAATTTGGATAATAATTAAAATAATTAATAAATAATTAGGTATATTAATACCTGTATTACTTAATAAAGTTAAAAGTAAATGACCTGCAATTATATTAGCTGTTAATCGAACTGCTAAAGTTCCAGGTCGAATAATATTACTAATAGTCTCAATTATTACTATAAAAGGTATTAAAATAGTTGGTGTTCCTTGAGGAATTATATGAATAAATATATGTTGTGTATTATTTAATCATCCATAAATTATAAATCTTAACCATAATGTTAATGATAATGAAAGGGATATATTAAGATGACTTGTTCTAGTAAAAATATATGGGAATAAACCTAAAAAATTATTAAATAAAATAAAAAAGAATAATGAAATAAAAATAAAAGTTGATCCATTAATTCTATTTGGTCCTAATAAAGTTTTAAATTCATTATGAAGTTTATTTGAAATAAAATTTCATAATAAATAATGACGATTAGGAAAAAATCAGAAAGAAAAAGGAATAAATAATAATCCAATAAATGTTCTAATTCAATTAAATGGGAAATTAAATAAATTTGTTGAAGGATCAAAGATTGAGAAAAGATTATTTATCATTTTCAAAATTTTTTTTTTAAATTATTTTTATTAATTTTTTTAAAATTAAAATTATTTTTATAATTAAAAATAAAATAATTTATAATTATAAAACTAATAAAAATAGAAATAAAAAATAATAATGAAATTATTCAATTGATAGGTATTATTTGAGGAATAAAAGAATATTACAAAAAGTAATAATTTAAATTTGACATATTTATGTTATTTATTAACTAATTCTTTATCATTAGAAGTAAATGCTAATTTACTATAAAATGGTTTAAGAGACCAGTACTTGCTTTCAGTCATCTAATGAATAATTATTAATTCAATTAATAAAGTTTTTTATAGGGATTCTTTCAATAACAATAGGTATAAAACTATGATTTGCTCCACAAATTTCAGAACATTGACCATAATAAATTCCAGGACGATTAATAAAAAATCTAGTTTGATTTAATCGTCCTGGATTAGCGTCAATTTTTACTCCTAATGACGGAATTGTTCACGAGTGAATTACGTCTGTAGCTGTAACTAAAATACGAATTTGATTATTTATAGGTAAAATAATACGATTATCAACATCTAAAAGTCGAAAATTATTTAAATTTTCATTAGATTGAATTATATATGAATCAAATTCAATATTATTAAAATCAGAATATTCATATCTTCAATATCATTGATGTCCAATTGATTTTAATGTAATTAAAGGATTATTAAGTTCATCTAAAAGATATAATAATCGTAATGATGGAAGTGCAATAAAAATTAAAGTAATAGCTGGTAAAATAGTTCAAATTAATTCAATTATTTGACTTTCTAATAAAAATCGATTAATATAATTATTGAAAAATAAATTTATTATTAAATATGCTACTAAAATTGTAATTATAATTAAAATAATTAATGTATGGTCATGGAAAAAAATAATTTGTTCTATTAATGGGGAAGCTCTATTTTGATAATTTAAATTAGATCAGGTTGCCATTTCTAAAAAAAGGATATTCCTTTATAAATGGGGTTTAAATCCATTACATATAATCTGCCATATTAGAAATTTCTTAAAATAGGAAGTTCATTATAAGAATGTTCAGAAGGAGGTAAATTTTGATATCATTCAATAGAGGATGGTATATTTAATGAAAATAGAATTATTCGTTGGTTAATTATTGATTCTCAAATAATAATAATAATTAAAATTATGGAAAATAATGAAATATATGAACCAAATGAAGAAATAATATTTCATGATATAAAATTATCTGGATAATCAGAATAACGACGGGGTATACCAGCTAATCCTAAAAAATGTTGAGGAAAAAATGTTAAATTAACACCAATAAATATGGAAATAAATTGAATTTTTAATAAATAGGGATTTAATAATAATCCGGTAAATAGGGAATATCAATGAACAAAACCTCCTAGAATAGCGAATACAGCTCCTATAGATAAAACATAATGAAAATGGGCTACTACATAATAAGTATCATGAAGAGTAATATCAATTGAGGAATTAGCTAAAACTACACCTGTTAATCCTCCTACTGTGAATAAGAAAATAAATCCTAAACTTCATAATATTGAAGGACTATAATTAATTTGTGTTCCATGTAAAGTTGCCAATCAACTAAAAATTTTAATTCCAGTTGGAACTGCAATGATTATAGTAGCTGAAGTAAAATATGCTCGAGTATCAATATCTATTCCTACTGTAAATATATGATGAGCTCATACAATAAATCCTAGCAATCCAATTGCTATTATAGCATAAATTATTCCTAAACATCCAAAAGTTTCCTTTTTTCCACTTTCTTGAGAAATAATATGAGAAATTATTCCAAATCCGGGTAAAATTAAAATATATACTTCAGGATGTCCAAAAAATCAAAATAAATGTTGATATAAAATAGGATCACCTCCTCCTGCAGGATCAAAAAATGATGTATTTAAATTTCGATCAGTTAATAATATAGTGATAGCTCCAGCTAAAACTGGTAAAGATAAAAGTAATAATAAAGCTGTAATACCTACGGCTCAAACAAATAAGGGTAATTGATCGAATGATATATTATTAATTCGTATATTAATAATAGTTGTAATAAAATTAATTGCTCCTAAAATTGAGGAAATTCCAGCTAAATGTAAAGAAAAGATAGCTAAATCAACAGAGGAACCTCCATGAGCAATATTAGATGATAAAGGGGGGTAAACAGTTCATCCTGTCCCTGCTCCATTTTCTACAATTCTTCTTGAAATTAATAAAATTAATGATGGAGGTAAAAGTCAAAATCTTATATTATTTATTCGGGGGAAAGCTATATCAGGAGCTCCTAATATTAATGGAACTAGTCAATTTCCAAATCCCCCGATTATAATAGGTATAACTATAAAAAAAATTATAATAAAAGCATGAGCTGTAACAATAGTATTATAAATTTGATCATCTCCAATTAATGATCCTGGATTTCCTAATTCTATTCGAATTAAAATACTAAGAGATGTTCCAACTATTCCTGCTCAAATTCCAAAAATAAAATATAAAGTTCCAATATCTTTATGATTTGTTGAAAAAAGTCATTTTCGCTAATAAAATGGCTGAGTATATAAGCGATAAATTGTAAATTTATTAACGAGAAATTTCTCTTTTATTAAGTTTTATATTCAAATATGATTTAAAATTGCAAATTTTAAGGTATAATAAAATTATTAAAACTTGATAAATTAATTTAAGGCTTAAAGAATTTCTTTATAAATAATTTTGAAGATTATTAGTTTATTTAACTTAAAACCTTAAATTAAATAAAAAATAAAGTTCTAATAATTATACCTAATAAAGAAAGAAAATTAAAAAAATAAATTAAAAAAAATAAATTATTTTTAATAAAAATTTTAATTCATTTTAATTTTAAAGAAAAAAATATAAATGAAAAGTAAATAATTCGAATATAAATAAATAATATTACTAATCTACTTATAATAAAAAAAAAATTAATAATAATAAGATTATTATTAATTAAAAAATTAATAATAATTCATTTAGGAAAAAAATCCTAAAAATGGAGGTAATCCTCCTAATGATAAAAAATTAATTATAATTGAAAATTTAATTAAGAAATTATAATTAAAATTAAATAATTGATTTATATAAAAAATATTGGTAATATAAAATAAAAAACATGAAATAAATAAAAATATTGAATAAAATAAAAAATATATTAATCATAAATTTTCTCTAATTAATAAAGCTGAAATTAATCAACCAATGTTATTAATTGAAGAAAAAGCTATTAATTTACGTAAAGAAGTTTGATTAAATCTTCCTATAGCTCCAATTATAACATTAAAAATTATAATAAAAATTAAAAAATTAAAATTTATATTATAAGATAATAAAATTATTGGTGAAATTTTTTGTCATGTTATTAAAATAAATCTATTAAATCATGATAATCCTTCTATAATATTAGGAAATCAAAAATGAAAAGGAACAGAACCTATTTTTATTAATATTGCGGAATTTATAATAATCGATAAAAAATCATTAATAAATATTTTTATAAAAAATAAATTTAATAAAATAGAAAATAAAAAATTAATTGATGCAATAGATTGGGTTAGAAAATATTTTAAGGAAGCTTCTGAATTTAATAAATTATTGGGGGAAGAGATTAAGGGATAAATCTAAGTAAATTAATTTCTAAACCAATTCAACATCCTAATCATGAATTTGATGAAATAGAAATTATAGTTCTGAAAAATAAAATAAATAAGAAAAATATTTTATTTGAATTATTAATTAATAAAATAAAAAATAAGAATAAAATATTCTAAAGACGAATTTAAATTCACTATATAAAAATTATATTTTAGTGTAAGATGCACAATAATTTTTGAAATTATTAGATATAGTTTAATTCTATAAAATATAATAAAGGTAAAAAATTACATAATTTATCCTATCAGAATAATCCTTTTATCAGGCACTTTATTTTTAAAAAAAAGGGATTTCCTTTATATTTGGGGTATGAACCCAAAAGCTTATTTTAGCTTATTTTTAAATTTTATAATATTTAATATAAAAAATATTAAATATGGTTAATATATATAGTTAAATAAAATTTATATTTAAATAAAAAAAAAATAAAAGATATTCAAATATATACGTGTGTATTTATAAATATATATATATATATAAATTAATTTATTAATTATTAATTTAAATATTATATTAAATAATTTAATATATTATTACTTTTAAAATTAATAAATTATTATTTAATTATATTATATTTATAATATTTTTTTTTTTAATTAATTAATAATTGTTTATTATATATTTTAATTTTCAATATGGATATTATAAAAATAGGAGAAATAGAAATATTAAAAATTTAATAATTAATGTTAATTTATATATATATATTAATTAAATTTATTATTATATATATATAAATATATACAATTAAAAATTTAATTTATAAAAAAAAAAAAAAAAATTCTATATAAAATTTTATAATA
>NW_028181883.1:0-26315 GCF_056956725.1 Heliconius melpomene rosina | reverse complement strand
TAATAAAATTTTTATAATATTAGGAATTATTTTTTTATTTATATTATCATTTTATTTTAAAAATAATTTATTTTGAATAAATTTATATTTTAATGATGAAATATTAAATTTTTTTAATTTATTTATATTTTCAAATAATGAATATAATTTTAATTTAACAAAATTATATAATGAACAAACTTATTTTTTAATAATAATATTAATTATTTATCTATTTATTACTCTTATTGCAGTAGTAAAAATTACAAATATTTTTTTTGGACCTTTACGTTCAATTATATAATTTTAATTACTAATGATAAATTTATTTAAACCAATTCGAAAAATTCATCCTATTATAAAAATTATTAATGGATCTTTAATTGATTTACCTTCTCCATCTAATATTTCTTCATGATGAAATTTTGGATCTTTATTAGCTTTATGTTTAATAATTCAAATTATTACAGGATTATTTTTAACTATATATTACTCAGCAAATATTGATATTTCTTTTTATAGAGTAAATTATATTTGTCGAAATGTTAACTATGGGTGATTAATTCGTACTTTACATGCTAATGGAGCATCTTTTTTTTTTATTTGTATTTATTTACATATTGGACGAGGAATTTATTATGAATCTTTCAATTTAAAATTAACTTGACTAGTGGGAGTAATTATTTTATTTTTACTAATAGCTACAGCTTTTATAGGTTATGTTTTACCTTGAGGTCAAATATCTTTTTGAGGGGCTACAGTAATTACTAATTTATTATCTGCAATTCCATATTTAGGAAATATATTAGTAAATTGAATTTGAGGAGGATTTGCTGTTGATAATGCAACTTTAACTCGATTTTATACATTTCATTTCTTATTTCCATTTATTATTTTAATATTAACTATAATTCATTTATTATTTCTTCACCAAACTGGATCTAATAACCCTTTAGGAATTAATAGAAATTTAGATAAAATTCCATTTCACCCATTTTTTACTTTTAAAGATTTAATTGGATTTATTGTATTAATTTTTTTTTTATCTTTATTAACTTTAACAAATCCATATTTATTAGGAGATCCTGATAATTTTATTCCAGCTAATCCTTTAATTACCCCAATTCATATTCAACCAGAATGATATTTTTTATTTGCTTATGCAATTTTACGATCAATCCCTAATAAATTAGGAGGTGTAATTGCTTTAGTTTTATCCATTTTAATTTTAATTATTCTACCATTTACTTTTAATAAAAAAATTCAAGGTATTCAATTCTATCCTTTAAATCAAATTTTATTTTGATTTTTAATTATTACTATTATTTTATTAACTTGAATTGGATCACGACCAGTAGAAATACCTTATATTATTACAGGACAAATTTTAACTTTAATTTATTTTTCTTATTTTATTATTAACCCAATTTTAAATAAATTTTGAGATAAATTAATTTTTTACTAATTAATGAGCTTGTTTAAGCATTTGTTTTGAAAACTTAAGAAAGAATAAATATTCTATTAATTTATACTAAATTTATTTTATTAATTTAATAATATTTTTAAACCTAAAAAAAATAATAAATAATTTAAAGAAATAGGTAAATATCTTTTTCAACATAAATATATTAATTTATCATAACGATAACGAGGTAAAGTACCACGAACTCAAATAAAAAAAAAAGAAATAAATACTAACTTCAAATAAAATAATAAATTTAATTCATAACCTCCTATATTAAAAATAATAAATAATATTCTTATAAATAAAATTCTTGAATATTCAGCTAAAAAAATTAAAGCAAATCCCCCTCTTCTATATTCAATATTAAATCCTGAAACTAATTCTCTTTCCCCTTCTGCAAAATCAAATGGAGTTCGATTAGTTTCAGCTAATATCGAAGAAAATAAACATAATCTTAATGGAATTATTATAAAAATAAATCAATTTAAAAATTGATATTCTCTAAATTTAATTAAATTTAAATCTATAATTATAATAATTCTTGATATTAAAATTAAAGATAATCTAACTTCATAAGAAATTGTCTGAGCAACTGCTCGTAAACCTCCTAATAACGAATAATTTCTATTTGAAGATCAACCAGCAATTAATAAAGTATAAACCCCAACTCTTGTGCAAGATAAAAAAAATAATAAACCTAAATTAAACATAATTATATTAAATAAATAGGGAATCACTATTCAAATAATTAATGATAATATAAATCTAATAATAGGAGAAAAATAATAAGAAAAATAATTTGAATAATTTAAATATACTTGTTCTTTTGAAAATAATTTAATAGCATCAGAAAAAGGTTGTAAAATTCCTATAATTCCTAATTTATTAGGTCCTTTACGAATTTGAATATATCCTAAAACTTTTCGTTCTAATAAAGTTAAAAAAGCAACCCCAATTAAAACCCCAATTAATAAAAATAAACCCCCAATTATAATATTAATAACATCAATTATTATCAATACTATCTATATAATAAATTATATATAAATGAATTCTAAAATCATTACATTTTTCTGCCAAAATAGTTTATATAAATATTAATAATATTCTTAAAATTAAATTATTTATAATATTTGATCCTTTCGTACTAAAATATTTTTTTTTTATTAAAAGATAGAAACCAACCTGGCTCACACCGGTTTGAACTCAGATCATGTAAGATTTTAATGATCGAACAGATCAAAATTTTAAACTTTTGCATTTAAATTTTATCTTAATCCAACATCGAGGTCGCAACCTTTTTTTTTTATTTGTACTAAAAAAAAAAATTACGCTGTTATCCCTAAGGTAATTTTTTCTTATAATCATAATTTATGGATCATTTATTCAATTATTTATGTTTATTTTTTAAAAAAAAGTTATTTTAATTTTTCTATCACCCCAATAAAATAATTACAATTATTTAAATTTATTATTATATATTAAATATTAAAAAATTATAATTATAAAACTCTATAGGGTCTTCTCGTCTTTTTAAATTATTTTAACTTTTTAATAAAAAAATTAATTTCAATTTTTAATTTAGAGACAGTTTATATTTCATCAAATCTTTCATACAAGTCTTCAATTAAAAGACTAATTATTATGCTACCTTTGTACAGTCAATATACTGCAGCCCTTTAATTTTTAAATCAGTGGGCAGATTAGACTTTAAATTATTAATCAAAAAGACATGTTTTTGATAAACAAGTGAATATAAAAATTTGCCGAATTCCTTTAAATTAATTTTAATTTAAATTTAATATGTAAAAATTTAATATACTAATTTTATCATTATTTCTAATTTTTTTCTGTTATAAATTATATTTTTATAAAAATTTAAATATAATTTTAAATTTTATTTTTTCTTTTTAAAATTTTTTATAATAAATTTTATTTTATAAACAATATAAATTTTAAAAATTTTAAATTTAATTTATATATATATATATATATATATATATATATATATATATATTATAAAAATTTAAATTAAAGCTTATCCCTTAATATATTTAATTTTAAAAATTTTTTAATTAAATAAAAAATTAAAAAATATTTTAAATTTAAAATTAAATTTTTTTCTAAAAAAACTAGATATATTTAAAAACGATTAACATTTCATTTCAAATTAATTATTTAAAATAATTATTCAACATTAAATTTTTTAATTAATTAACTCTTTTAAATTCGAGATTTTTTTAACTAATAAATATTTTTTAATAAACTCTGATACACAAGATACAATAATTAAAATTTACTTTTTAATTAATTAATTTTTCAAATTTATTTCAAATTTCTTTTTCAATACTATTTTATTATAAATAATTATATTTTTTCTCTAAAAAATACTTTAACATCCCCCAATATTAAAAATTTTTTTATTAAATATAATTTTTTTAATTTTTCCCCTCAAATTAATTATTTATTATAATATCTTTTCAATGTAAATGAAATACTTTATTCAAGCTCTAATTTGATCATTCTAGAAACACTTTCCAGTACCTCTACTTTGTTACGACTTATTTCAATTTTTAAATGAAAGTGACGGGCAATATGTACATATTTCAATTATTAATCATTTTAACAAACTAATTAAAATTACATTTAAATCCACCTTCAATTTTATATTAAAAAATTTATTTTCGTTTAAATAAATTTATTGTAATCCATCTTAATCTTAATTATAATCTGCATCTTGATCTGAATTAATTTATATTTAAAATTTTAAAATATTATTTTTATATAAAAATATTTTTTTAACAATGATATACAAAATTTTTTATTAAGTAAATTTATTCGTGGATTATCAATTACTAGACAGATTCCTCTAAATGAACTAAAATACCGCCATTTTATTTAAGTTTCAATATTTATTATTTACTATTTTAGTATTTAAAATTAAATTTTTAATAATAGGGTATCTAATCCTAGTTTATAATAAAATTTACTAAATCATAATTTTTATATAAATTTTAATTAAATTAAAATTTCACCTTATAATTTAATATTTTTTAAAATAATATTATTATTTATTATTTACTGAATTAATTTAATTTAACTTTTGTTTAACCGCAACTGCTGGCACAAAATTAGTTATTAATTTTTTTATTACTAAATCTTAATTTCTTAAATTTTTAATATTAATTACTACAAAACATTATTAATTATTTTTAAAATAATTAAAATTATTCACTAAAATTTATATGTAAAATAAATTAAAAATAAATTATTTAAAATATAAAATTTTATCTATTATTATAAAATTTTATATAGAATTTTTTTTTTTTTTTTTATAAATTAAATTTTTAATTGTATATATTTATATATATATAATAATAAATTTAATTAATATATATATATAAATTAACATTAATTATTAAATTTTTAATATTTCTATTTCTCCTATTTTTATAATATCCATATTGAAAATTAAAATATATAATAAACAATTATTAATTAATTAAAAAAAAAAATATTATAAATATAATATTAATTAAATAATAATTTATTAATTTTAAAAGTAATAATATATTAAATTATTTAATATAATATTTAAATTAATAATTAATAAATTAATTTATATATATATATATATTTATAAATACACACGTATATATTTGAATATCTTTTATTTTTTTTTTATTTAAATATAAATTTTATTTAACTATATATATTAACCATATTTAATATTTTTTATATTAAATATTATAAAATTTAAAAATAAGCTAAAATAAGCTTTTGGGTTCATACCCCAAATATAAAGGAAATCCCTTTTTTTTAAAAATAAAGTGCCTGATAAAAGGATTATTCTGATAGGATAAATTATGTAATTTTTTACCTTTATTATATTTTATAGAATTAAACTATATCTAATAATTTCAAAAATTATTGTGCATCTTACACTAAAATATAATTTTTATATAGTGAATTTAAATTCGTCTTTAGAATATTTTATTCTTATTTTTTATTTTATTAATTAATAATTCAAATAAAATATTTTTCTTATTTATTTTATTTTTCAGAACTATAATTTCTATTTCATCAAATTCATGATTAGGATGTTGAATTGGTTTAGAAATTAATTTACTTAGATTTATCCCCTTAATCTCTTCCCCCAATAATTTATTAAATTCAGAAGCTTCCTTAAAATATTTTCTAACCCAATCTATTGCATCAATTAATTTTTTATTTTCTATTTTATTAAATTTATTTTTTATAAAAATATTTATTAATGATTTTTTATCGATTATTATAAATTCCGCAATATTAATAAAAATAGGTTCTGTTCCTTTTCATTTTTGATTTCCTAATATTATAGAAGGATTATCATGATTTAATAGATTTATTTTAATAACATGACAAAAAATTTCACCAATAATTTTATTATCTTATAATATAAATTTTAATTTTTTAATTTTTATTATAATTTTTAATGTTATAATTGGAGCTATAGGAAGATTTAATCAAACTTCTTTACGTAAATTAATAGCTTTTTCTTCAATTAATAACATTGGTTGATTAATTTCAGCTTTATTAATTAGAGAAAATTTATGATTAATATATTTTTTATTTTATTCAATATTTTTATTTATTTCATGTTTTTTATTTTATATTACCAATATTTTTTATATAAATCAATTATTTAATTTTAATTATAATTTCTTAATTAAATTTTCAATTATAATTAATTTTTTATCATTAGGAGGATTACCTCCATTTTTAGGATTTTTTCCTAAATGAATTATTATTAATTTTTTAATTAATAATAATCTTATTATTATTAATTTTTTTTTTATTATAAGTAGATTAGTAATATTATTTATTTATATTCGAATTATTTACTTTTCATTTATATTTTTTTCTTTAAAATTAAAATGAATTAAAATTTTTATTAAAAATAATTTATTTTTTTTAATTTATTTTTTTAATTTTCTTTCTTTATTAGGTATAATTATTAGAACTTTATTTTTTATTTAATTTAAGGTTTTAAGTTAAATAAACTAATAATCTTCAAAATTATTTATAAAGAAATTCTTTAAGCCTTAAATTAATTTATCAAGTTTTAATAATTTTATTATACCTTAAAATTTGCAATTTTAAATCATATTTGAATATAAAACTTAATAAAAGAGAAATTTCTCGTTAATAAATTTACAATTTATCGCTTATATACTCAGCCATTTTATTAGCGAAAATGACTTTTTTCAACAAATCATAAAGATATTGGAACTTTATATTTTATTTTTGGAATTTGAGCAGGAATAGTTGGAACATCTCTTAGTATTTTAATTCGAATAGAATTAGGAAATCCAGGATCATTAATTGGAGATGATCAAATTTATAATACTATTGTTACAGCTCATGCTTTTATTATAATTTTTTTTATAGTTATACCTATTATAATCGGGGGATTTGGAAATTGACTAGTTCCATTAATATTAGGAGCTCCTGATATAGCTTTCCCCCGAATAAATAATATAAGATTTTGACTTTTACCTCCATCATTAATTTTATTAATTTCAAGAAGAATTGTAGAAAATGGAGCAGGGACAGGATGAACTGTTTACCCCCCTTTATCATCTAATATTGCTCATGGAGGTTCCTCTGTTGATTTAGCTATCTTTTCTTTACATTTAGCTGGAATTTCCTCAATTTTAGGAGCAATTAATTTTATTACAACTATTATTAATATACGAATTAATAATATATCATTCGATCAATTACCCTTATTTGTTTGAGCCGTAGGTATTACAGCTTTATTATTACTTTTATCTTTACCAGTTTTAGCTGGAGCTATCACTATATTATTAACTGATCGAAATTTAAATACATCATTTTTTGATCCTGCAGGAGGAGGTGATCCTATTTTATATCAACATTTATTTTGATTTTTTGGACATCCTGAAGTATATATTTTAATTTTACCCGGATTTGGAATAATTTCTCATATTATTTCTCAAGAAAGTGGAAAAAAGGAAACTTTTGGATGTTTAGGAATAATTTATGCTATAATAGCAATTGGATTGCTAGGATTTATTGTATGAGCTCATCATATATTTACAGTAGGAATAGATATTGATACTCGAGCATATTTTACTTCAGCTACTATAATCATTGCAGTTCCAACTGGAATTAAAATTTTTAGTTGATTGGCAACTTTACATGGAACACAAATTAATTATAGTCCTTCAATATTATGAAGTTTAGGATTTATTTTCTTATTCACAGTAGGAGGATTAACAGGTGTAGTTTTAGCTAATTCCTCAATTGATATTACTCTTCATGATACTTATTATGTAGTAGCCCATTTTCATTATGTTTTATCTATAGGAGCTGTATTCGCTATTCTAGGAGGTTTTGTTCATTGATATTCCCTATTTACCGGATTATTATTAAATCCCTATTTATTAAAAATTCAATTTATTTCCATATTTATTGGTGTTAATTTAACATTTTTTCCTCAACATTTTTTAGGATTAGCTGGTATACCCCGTCGTTATTCTGATTATCCAGATAATTTTATATCATGAAATATTATTTCTTCATTTGGTTCATATATTTCATTATTTTCCATAATTTTAATTATTATTATTATTTGAGAATCAATAATTAACCAACGAATAATTCTATTTTCATTAAATATACCATCCTCTATTGAATGATATCAAAATTTACCTCCTTCTGAACATTCTTATAATGAACTTCCTATTTTAAGAAATTTCTAATATGGCAGATTATATGTAATGGATTTAAACCCCATTTATAAAGGAATATCCTTTTTTTAGAAATGGCAACCTGATCTAATTTAAATTATCAAAATAGAGCTTCCCCATTAATAGAACAAATTATTTTTTTCCATGACCATACATTAATTATTTTAATTATAATTACAATTTTAGTAGCATATTTAATAATAAATTTATTTTTCAATAATTATATTAATCGATTTTTATTAGAAAGTCAAATAATTGAATTAATTTGAACTATTTTACCAGCTATTACTTTAATTTTTATTGCACTTCCATCATTACGATTATTATATCTTTTAGATGAACTTAATAATCCTTTAATTACATTAAAATCAATTGGACATCAATGATATTGAAGATATGAATATTCTGATTTTAATAATATTGAATTTGATTCATATATAATTCAATCTAATGAAAATTTAAATAATTTTCGACTTTTAGATGTTGATAATCGTATTATTTTACCTATAAATAATCAAATTCGTATTTTAGTTACAGCTACAGACGTAATTCACTCGTGAACAATTCCGTCATTAGGAGTAAAAATTGACGCTAATCCAGGACGATTAAATCAAACTAGATTTTTTATTAATCGTCCTGGAATTTATTATGGTCAATGTTCTGAAATTTGTGGAGCAAATCATAGTTTTATACCTATTGTTATTGAAAGAATCCCTATAAAAAACTTTATTAATTGAATTAATAATTATTCATTAGATGACTGAAAGCAAGTACTGGTCTCTTAAACCATTTTATAGTAAATTAGCATTTACTTCTAATGATAAAGAATTAGTTAATAAATAACATAAATATGTCAAATTTAAATTATTACTTTTTGTAATATTCTTTTATTCCTCAAATAATACCTATCAATTGAATAATTTCATTATTATTTTTTATTTCTATTTTTATTAGTTTTATAATTATAAATTATTTTATTTTTAATTATAAAAATAATTTTAATTTTAAAAAAATTAATAAAAATAATTTAAAAAAAAAATTTTGAAAATGATAAATAATCTTTTCTCAATCTTTGATCCTTCAACAAATTTATTTAATTTCCCATTTAATTGAATTAGAACATTTATTGGATTATTATTTATTCCTTTTTCTTTCTGATTTTTTCCTAATCGTCATTATTTATTATGAAATTTTATTTCAAATAAACTTCATAATGAATTTAAAACTTTATTAGGACCAAATAGAATTAATGGATCAACTTTTATTTTTATTTCATTATTCTTTTTTATTTTATTTAATAATTTTTTAGGTTTATTCCCATATATTTTTACTAGAACAAGTCATCTTAATATATCCCTTTCATTATCATTAACATTATGGTTAAGATTTATAATTTATGGATGATTAAATAATACACAACATATATTTATTCATATAATTCCTCAAGGAACACCAACTATTTTAATACCTTTTATAGTAATAATTGAGACTATTAGTAATATTATTCGACCTGGAACTTTAGCAGTTCGATTAACAGCTAATATAATTGCAGGTCATTTACTTTTAACTTTATTAAGTAATACAGGTATTAATATACCTAATTATTTATTAATTATTTTAATTATTATCCAAATTTTATTGTTAATTCTTGAATCTGCCGTAGCAATTATTCAATCTTATGTAATTTCTATTTTAAGAACTCTTTATTCTAGAGAAGTAAATTAATGTCTAATCATAATCATCCATATCACTTAGTTGACTACAGACCTTGACCCTTAACAGGAGCTATTGGAGTAATAACCTTAGTAACTGGTTTAGTTAAATGATTTCATAATTTTAATATAAACTTATTATTTATTGGATATATTATCGTATTATTAACCATATTCCAATGATGACGAGATATTTGTCGAGAAGGAACATTCCAAGGAAAACATACTATTATAGTATCAAAAGGTTTACGATGAGGAATAATTTTATTTATTATTTCTGAAATCTTTTTCTTCATTTCTTTTTTCTGGGCATTTTTTCATAGAAGTTTATCCCCAAATATTGAAATTGGATCAATTTGACCTCCTACTAATATTTTAGTATTTAATCCATTTCAAATTCCTTTATTAAATACTATTATTCTTATTACTTCAGGAATTACAGTAACATGAGCTCATCACGCTTTAATAGAAAATAATTATACTCAAGTTTCACAAAGATTATTTTTAACTATTATACTTGGATTTTATTTTACTATTTTACAAGCATATGAATACTTAGAAGCTTCTTTCTCAATTGCTGATAGAATTTATGGATCTACTTTTTTTATAGCAACAGGATTTCATGGTTTACATGTAATTATTGGAACAATTTTTCTTTTAACATGTTTTATTCGTCATATTAATTTTCATTTCTCAAGAACTCATCATTTCGGATTTGAAGCAGCAGCATGATATTGACATTTTGTTGATGTAGTTTGATTATTTCTTTATATTTCAATTTATTGATGAGGAAATTAATTATTTATATAATATATTTAGTATATTTGACTTCCAATCAAAAAGTTTAATAATTTTAATATAAATAATTATATTAATATTAATAATATCTTTTATCATAATAACAATTGCTAATATTTTCATATTAATTTCACTATTAATCTCAAAAAAATCATTTCTAGATCGAGAAAAATGTTCACCATTTGAATGTGGATTTGACCCTAAATCTTTAGCTCGAATTCCATTTTCTTTACATTTCTTTTTAATCACAATAATTTTTTTAATTTTTGATGTAGAAATTGCATTAATTTTTCCAATTATCCCAACATTTTATTTAGTAAATTTTTTATCTTGATTTAAAATAAGTTTTTTTTTTATTTTAATACTATTATTAGGAATTTATCATGAATGAAATCAAAATATACTAAATTGATCAAATTAGGATTATAGTTTAATTAAACATTTGATTTGCATTCAAAAAATATTGAATTTTATTCAATTTATCTTAAATAAGAAGCAATTTGCATTTAATTTCGACTTAAAAGATAGAGTTAATAACTCCTTATTTATTAATTGAAACCAAAAAGAGGTATATCACTGTTAATGATAAAATTGAATAAAAATTCCAATTAGAAATATATTGTAATTAAGCTGCTAACTTAATTTTTAGTGATTTATTATCATTAATATTTCTTTTAATTTAATTTATATAGTTTATTAAAACATTACATTTTCATTGTAAAAATAAAAAATTTTTTTTTTATAAATAAATTCTTATTTAAAGATTTTTTAATCACCTTAATATCTTCAATATTATACTCTTTATTTAAGCTATTTAAATTAAATTATTAAAAAAATAAATATAAATATTATTCATAAAATAAATCTAAATAAATAAATTTTAAAATTATTTATTTGATAAATATAATAAATAATAGAATTATTTTTTATAATATAAAATAATCCTTGTCCTCTATATATTTCTCTTCAACCTAAATCAATATTTTTATATAATATTTGCCCCATTTTTAAATAAAAATAATTTATCCCATATGTAGATAAATTTGGTAAAAATCATATTATAACATAAAAATATCTTAATTCATAAAAACATAAAAATTTATTTAGTGAATAAATTTTTATATTTCTAATTAAATAACCTAATAATAAACCAAATAAAGTCACATAAATAACTATTATTTTTAAATTAAAAGGCAAATAAATTATATAAGGATAACAAAAAATTATTCATCTTAATATTCTCCCCGAAACTAATCTTATAAATAATAAAATAATTATACTTTTTAATATAGTATAATCCTCATCATATAAATTATAAATTGATAATAAATTAAAATCATTAATTATTAAATATATTAATAAACGAATAGTGTAAAATATTGTTAATCCAGTTGAAAAATAATATAAAAAAAAAATCAATATATTTAAATTTCTTATTCTTACTATTTCTAAAATAATATCCTTAGAATAAAAACCTGCTAAAAATGGAATTCCACATAAAGCTAAATTTGAAATATTTAAACATAAAGAAGTTATTGGAATATAAATTCTAATTCCCCCTATTATTCGAATATCCTGATTATCATTTATTATATGAATAATTACCCCGGCACATATAAATAATAAAGCCTTAAATATAGCATGAGTTAATAAATGATAAAAAGCTAAATCATTAAATCCTATTCTTAAAATTCTTATTATTAAACCTAATTGTCTTAATGTTGATAAAGCAATAATTTTTTTTAAATCAAACTCATAATTAGCACAAATTCCTGCTATTAATATTGTTAAAGAAGATAATAATAATAAAATTTTTAAAAAAATTATTTCAACTAATAAATTATTAAAACGAATTAATAAATAAACCCCAGCTGTTACTAATGTAGAAGAATGAACTAAAGCAGAAACAGGAGTAGGTGCTGCTATTGCAGCAGGTAATCATGAACTAAATGGAATTTGAGCTCTTTTTGTTATAGCAGCAATAATAATTAATAAACCAATAAATTTTATTGAAAAATCATGTATTATTAAATTTAAATAAAAAATATAATTTCAACTTCCATAATTTATTATTCATGAAATCAATAATAAAATTATTACATCACCAATTCGATTAGATAACGCTGTCAATATTCCAGCATTATAAGACTTCATATTTTGATAATAAATTACTAAACAATATGAAACTAATCCTAAACCATCTCACCCTAATAAAATTCTAATTATATTTGGTCTAATAATTAACAAAATTATCGAGAAAACAAATATTAAAACTAAATAAATAAATCGATTTAAATTTAATTCTGATCTTATATATCTTTTTCTATAATAAATAACTGAAGAAGAAATTAAAGAAACAAATATTATAAATAATAATGATATTCAATCTAATAAAATTGATATAACAATTCTTATAGAATTAAAAGAAATAATCTCCCACTCAAAAAAAATTACTAAATTATTTATAATAAAATAAATTACTATAAAAAAATTAATTAATATAAAAAAAAATAAAAAAAAAAAACTAATAAGACAAATAGAATATTTTTTAATAACTTAAAATGATGATAAATATCATATTTTTGACTCCACAAATCAATATTTTTATTAAATTATTTAAGTAAAATCAAATTATTCTATAATCAATTTTTATAACTAAAATATTTAATGGTAATCAGTGCAATATTAATATTAAATATTCTCGAGAAGTTCCTCTATAAAATCTATAAATTCTTATATTATACTTTCCATGTTGAGTAAAAGAATATAAGTATAATCTATATCCAGCTCTAAAAAAAGAAATTATTATAAGTATAATTATTCTTCACCAAGATCATCTAACTAATCTATTAATTAAACTAATTTCTCCTATTAAATTTAATGATGGAGGAGCTGCTATATTTGAAGATATTAATAAAAATCATCACAATCTTATTGAAGGTATAAAATTTATTATCCCTTTATTAATAAATATTCTTCGTCTATTTAATCGTTCATAATTAATATTAGATAAACAAAATATTCCAGAAGAACATAATCCATGACCAATTATTAAAATATAAGAACCTAAAAATCCTCAATAATTTATTGTTATCAATCCCCCAATTACTAATCTTATATGAGCTACAGAAGAATAAGCAATTAAAGATTTTATATCAATTTGACAAAAACATTTTAATCTAATAAAAAATCCTCCAATTAATCTTATTACTACTCAAATATATCTTCATCTTAAATTTATTTTTTGTAAAATTATTAATATTCGTAATAATCCATATCCCCCTAACTTTAATATAATTGCAGCTAAAATTATTGAGCCAGAAATAGGAGCTTCAACATGAGCTTTTGGTAATCATAAATGAACAAAATATATAGGTATTTTTACTAAAAAAGCAAAAATTAATCTTAAATATAATATAATTAAATTATAATCATAAAATTTTATTATATATATATAATTATAAAATTTATTTCCTTATAAATATAAAAAATTCCTATTAATAAAGGCAAAGAAGCAAATAATGTATAAAATAAAAGATATATACCAGCTTGAATTCGCTCAGGTTGATACCCTCATCCAATAATTAATATTAAAGTAGGAATTAATCTTCCCTCAAAAAATAAATAAAATAAAAATAAATTTATAGTTCTAAAAGTTAAATATAATATTAATATTAAAAAAATAATATTAAATAAAAATAAATTTTTAAAAAAATTATTTTTATTTAATCTTTCTCTAGCTATAATTATTAAAAATGTAATTCAGATTCTTAATAAAATTAACCCATATGAAATTATGTCACAACCTAATATATAACTTAAATTAAAAAAATTTATAATAGAAACTCTTATATTTATAAATATAAACATTATAAATATAAATATAAACTGAACCATTCAAAATATATTATATTTTAAACATATTGGTATTATAAAAATTATTATTATTAAATATTTTATCATTAAATTAAATTAAAACTTTGAAAATAATCATTCCCATGAGTTCGAATTATTGAAACTAAAATTGATAAACCTAAAGCCCCTTCACAAACTGAAAAAACTAAAAAAACCATTAACATATATATATTATAATCAACTATTATTAAATATAATAATATAAAAAAAAAAATTCTTAAAACAATAAATTCTAATCTTATTAAAACAATTAATAAATGTTTTTGTTTTGAAACAAAAATTATATTTCCAATAAAAAATATAATAATAATTAAACTTATATTTATCATTTGTTTTTATAGTTTAAAAAAAAACTTTGGTCTTGTAAACCAAAAATAAGATTTTTCTTTAAAAACTTCAAAGAAAAAGATTATCTTTATCTATAATCTCCAAAATTATTATTTTTAAAAAAACTATTCTTTGAAATTATAAAAATTTTTTTATCTAATTTAATTATATTTATTTCTTTTTTTATATTTTTTACTAATAACCCTTTATCAATAGGATTATTTATTTTAATTCAAACTTTATTAACTTGTATTTTATCTGGAATAATAATCAATACTTATTGATTCTCATATATTTTATTCTTAATTTTTTTAGGAGGTTTATTAGTTCTATTCATTTATGTTTCAAGAATTGCTTCTAATGAATTATTTAAAATTTCAATCTTTAATAAAATTTTTATAATATTAGGAATTATTTTTTTATTTATATTATCATTTTATTTTAAAAATAATTTATTTTGAATAAATTTATATTTTAATGATGAAATATTAAATTTTTTTAATTTATTTATATTTTCAAATAATGAATATAATTTTAATTTAACAAAATTATATAATGAACAAACTTATTTTTTAATAATAATATTAATTATTTATCTATTTATTACTCTTATTGCAGTAGTAAAAATTACAAATATTTTTTTTGGACCTTTACGTTCAATTATATAATTTTAATTACTAATGATAAATTTATTTAAACCAATTCGAAAAATTCATCCTATTATAAAAATTATTAATGGATCTTTAATTGATTTACCTTCTCCATCTAATATTTCTTCATGATGAAATTTTGGATCTTTATTAGCTTTATGTTTAATAATTCAAATTATTACAGGATTATTTTTAACTATATATTACTCAGCAAATATTGATATTTCTTTTTATAGAGTAAATTATATTTGTCGAAATGTTAACTATGGGTGATTAATTCGTACTTTACATGCTAATGGAGCATCTTTTTTTTTTATTTGTATTTATTTACATATTGGACGAGGAATTTATTATGAATCTTTCAATTTAAAATTAACTTGACTAGTGGGAGTAATTATTTTATTTTTACTAATAGCTACAGCTTTTATAGGTTATGTTTTACCTTGAGGTCAAATATCTTTTTGAGGGGCTACAGTAATTACTAATTTATTATCTGCAATTCCATATTTAGGAAATATATTAGTAAATTGAATTTGAGGAGGATTTGCTGTTGATAATGCAACTTTAACTCGATTTTATACATTTCATTTCTTATTTCCATTTATTATTTTAATATTAACTATAATTCATTTATTATTTCTTCACCAAACTGGATCTAATAACCCTTTAGGAATTAATAGAAATTTAGATAAAATTCCATTTCACCCATTTTTTACTTTTAAAGATTTAATTGGATTTATTGTATTAATTTTTTTTTTATCTTTATTAACTTTAACAAATCCATATTTATTAGGAGATCCTGATAATTTTATTCCAGCTAATCCTTTAATTACCCCAATTCATATTCAACCAGAATGATATTTTTTATTTGCTTATGCAATTTTACGATCAATCCCTAATAAATTAGGAGGTGTAATTGCTTTAGTTTTATCCATTTTAATTTTAATTATTCTACCATTTACTTTTAATAAAAAAATTCAAGGTATTCAATTCTATCCTTTAAATCAAATTTTATTTTGATTTTTAATTATTACTATTATTTTATTAACTTGAATTGGATCACGACCAGTAGAAATACCTTATATTATTACAGGACAAATTTTAACTTTAATTTATTTTTCTTATTTTATTATTAACCCAATTTTAAATAAATTTTGAGATAAATTAATTTTTTACTAATTAATGAGCTTGTTTAAGCATTTGTTTTGAAAACTTAAGAAAGAATAAATATTCTATTAATTTATACTAAATTTATTTTATTAATTTAATAATATTTTTAAACCTAAAAAAAATAATAAATAATTTAAAGAAATAGGTAAATATCTTTTTCAACATAAATATATTAATTTATCATAACGATAACGAGGTAAAGTACCACGAACTCAAATAAAAAAAAAAGAAATAAATACTAACTTCAAATAAAATAATAAATTTAATTCATAACCTCCTATATTAAAAATAATAAATAATATTCTTATAAATAAAATTCTTGAATATTCAGCTAAAAAAATTAAAGCAAATCCCCCTCTTCTATATTCAATATTAAATCCTGAAACTAATTCTCTTTCCCCTTCTGCAAAATCAAATGGAGTTCGATTAGTTTCAGCTAATATCGAAGAAAATAAACATAATCTTAATGGAATTATTATAAAAATAAATCAATTTAAAAATTGATATTCTCTAAATTTAATTAAATTTAAATCTATAATTATAATAATTCTTGATATTAAAATTAAAGATAATCTAACTTCATAAGAAATTGTCTGAGCAACTGCTCGTAAACCTCCTAATAACGAATAATTTCTATTTGAAGATCAACCAGCAATTAATAAAGTATAAACCCCAACTCTTGTGCAAGATAAAAAAAATAATAAACCTAAATTAAACATAATTATATTAAATAAATAGGGAATCACTATTCAAATAATTAATGATAATATAAATCTAATAATAGGAGAAAAATAATAAGAAAAATAATTTGAATAATTTAAATATACTTGTTCTTTTGAAAATAATTTAATAGCATCAGAAAAAGGTTGTAAAATTCCTATAATTCCTAATTTATTAGGTCCTTTACGAATTTGAATATATCCTAAAACTTTTCGTTCTAATAAAGTTAAAAAAGCAACCCCAATTAAAACCCCAATTAATAAAAATAAACCCCCAATTATAATATTAATAACATCAATTATTATCAATACTATCTATATAATAAATTATATATAAATGAATTCTAAAATCATTACATTTTTCTGCCAAAATAGTTTATATAAATATTAATAATATTCTTAAAATTAAATTATTTATAATATTTGATCCTTTCGTACTAAAATATTTTTTTTTTATTAAAAGATAGAAACCAACCTGGCTCACACCGGTTTGAACTCAGATCATGTAAGATTTTAATGATCGAACAGATCAAAATTTTAAACTTTTGCATTTAAATTTTATCTTAATCCAACATCGAGGTCGCAACCTTTTTTTTTTATTTGTACTAAAAAAAAAAATTACGCTGTTATCCCTAAGGTAATTTTTTCTTATAATCATAATTTATGGATCATTTATTCAATTATTTATGTTTATTTTTTAAAAAAAAGTTATTTTAATTTTTCTATCACCCCAATAAAATAATTACAATTATTTAAATTTATTATTATATATTAAATATTAAAAAATTATAATTATAAAACTCTATAGGGTCTTCTCGTCTTTTTAAATTATTTTAACTTTTTAATAAAAAAATTAATTTCAATTTTTAATTTAGAGACAGTTTATATTTCATCAAATCTTTCATACAAGTCTTCAATTAAAAGACTAATTATTATGCTACCTTTGTACAGTCAATATACTGCAGCCCTTTAATTTTTAAATCAGTGGGCAGATTAGACTTTAAATTATTAATCAAAAAGACATGTTTTTGATAAACAAGTGAATATAAAAATTTGCCGAATTCCTTTAAATTAATTTTAATTTAAATTTAATATGTAAAAATTTAATATACTAATTTTATCATTATTTCTAATTTTTTTCTGTTATAAATTATATTTTTATAAAAATTTAAATATAATTTTAAATTTTATTTTTTCTTTTTAAAATTTTTTATAATAAATTTTATTTTATAAACAATATAAATTTTAAAAATTTTAAATTTAATTTAATATATATATATATATATATATATATATATATATATATTATAAAAATTTAAATTAAAGCTTATCCCTTAATATATTTAATTTTAAAAATTTTTTAATTAAATAAAAAATTAAAAAATATTTTAAATTTAAAATTAAATTTTTTTCTAAAAAAACTAGATATATTTAAAAACGATTAACATTTCATTTCAAATTAATTATTTAAAATAATTATTCAACATTAAATTTTTTAATTAATTAACTCTTTTAAATTCGAGATTTTTTTAACTAATAAATATTTTTTAATAAACTCTGATACACAAGATACAATAATTAAAATTTACTTTTTAATTAATTAATTTTTCAAATTTATTTCAAATTTCTTTTTCAATACTATTTTATTATAAATAATTATATTTTTTCTCTAAAAAATACTTTAACATCCCCCAATATTAAAAATTTTTTTATTAAATATAATTTTTTTAATTTTTCCCCTCAAATTAATTATTTATTATAATATCTTTTCAATGTAAATGAAATACTTTATTCAAGCTCTAATTTGATCATTCTAGAAACACTTTCCAGTACCTCTACTTTGTTACGACTTATTTCAATTTTTAAATGAAAGTGACGGGCAATATGTACATATTTCAATTATTAATCATTTTAACAAACTAATTAAAATTACATTTAAATCCACCTTCAATTTTATATTAAAAAATTTATTTTCGTTTAAATAAATTTATTGTAATCCATCTTAATCTTAATTATAATCTGCATCTTGATCTGAATTAATTTATATTTAAAATTTTAAAATATTATTTTTATATAAAAATATTTTTTTAACAATGATATACAAAATTTTTTATTAAGTAAATTTATTCGTGGATTATCAATTACTAGACAGATTCCTCTAAATGAACTAAAATACCGCCATTTTATTTAAGTTTCAATATTTATTATTTACTATTTTAGTATTTAAAATTAAATTTTTAATAATAGGGTATCTAATCCTAGTTTATAATAAAATTTACTAAATCATAATTTTTATATAAATTTTAATTAAATTAAAATTTCACCTTATAATTTAATATTTTTTAAAATAATATTATTATTTATTATTTACTGAATTAATTTAATTTAACTTTTGTTTAACCGCAACTGCTGGCACAAAATTAGTTATTAATTTTTTTATTACTAAATCTTAATTTCTTAAATTTTTAATATTAATTACTACAAAACATTATTAATTATTTTTAAAATAATTAAAATTATTCACTAAAATTTATATGTAAAATAAATTAAAAATAAATTATTTAAAATATAAAATTTTATCTATTATTATAAAATTTTATATAGAATTTTTTTTTTTTTTTTTATAAATTAAATTTTTAATTGTATATATTTATATATATATAATAATAAATTTAATTAATATATATATATAAATTAACATTAATTATTAAATTTTTAATATTTCTATTTCTCCTATTTTTATAATATCCATATTGAAAATTAAAATATATAATAAACAATTATTAATTAATTAAAAAAAAAAATATTATAAATATAATATTAATTAAATAATAATTTATTAATTTTAAAAGTAATAATATATTAAATTATTTAATATAATATTTAAATTAATAATTAATAAATTAATTTATATATATATATATATTTATAAATACACACGTATATATTTGAATATCTTTTATTTTTTTTTTATTTAAATATAAATTTTATTTAACTATATATATTAACCATATTTAATATTTTTTATATTAAATATTATAAAATTTAAAAATAAGCTAAAATAAGCTTTTGGGTTCATACCCCAAATATAAAGGAAATCCCTTTTTTTTAAAAATAAAGTGCCTGATAAAAGGATTATTCTGATAGGATAAATTATGTAATTTTTTACCTTTATTATATTTTATAGAATTAAACTATATCTAATAATTTCAAAAATTATTGTGCATCTTACACTAAAATATAATTTTTATATAGTGAATTTAAATTCGTCTTTAGAATATTTTATTCTTATTTTTTATTTTATTAATTAATAATTCAAATAAAATATTTTTCTTATTTATTTTATTTTTCAGAACTATAATTTCTATTTCATCAAATTCATGATTAGGATGTTGAATTGGTTTAGAAATTAATTTACTTAGATTTATCCCCTTAATCTCTTCCCCCAATAATTTATTAAATTCAGAAGCTTCCTTAAAATATTTTCTAACCCAATCTATTGCATCAATTAATTTTTTATTTTCTATTTTATTAAATTTATTTTTTATAAAAATATTTATTAATGATTTTTTATCGATTATTATAAATTCCGCAATATTAATAAAAATAGGTTCTGTTCCTTTTCATTTTTGATTTCCTAATATTATAGAAGGATTATCATGATTTAATAGATTTATTTTAATAACATGACAAAAAATTTCACCAATAATTTTATTATCTTATAATATAAATTTTAATTTTTTAATTTTTATTATAATTTTTAATGTTATAATTGGAGCTATAGGAAGATTTAATCAAACTTCTTTACGTAAATTAATAGCTTTTTCTTCAATTAATAACATTGGTTGATTAATTTCAGCTTTATTAATTAGAGAAAATTTATGATTAATATATTTTTTATTTTATTCAATATTTTTATTTATTTCATGTTTTTTATTTTATATTACCAATATTTTTTATATAAATCAATTATTTAATTTTAATTATAATTTCTTAATTAAATTTTCAATTATAATTAATTTTTTATCATTAGGAGGATTACCTCCATTTTTAGGATTTTTTCCTAAATGAATTATTATTAATTTTTTAATTAATAATAATCTTATTATTATTAATTTTTTTTTTATTATAAGTAGATTAGTAATATTATTTATTTATATTCGAATTATTTACTTTTCATTTATATTTTTTTCTTTAAAATTAAAATGAATTAAAATTTTTATTAAAAATAATTTATTTTTTTTAATTTATTTTTTTAATTTTCTTTCTTTATTAGGTATAATTATTAGAACTTTATTTTTTATTTAATTTAAGGTTTTAAGTTAAATAAACTAATAATCTTCAAAATTATTTATAAAGAAATTCTTTAAGCCTTAAATTAATTTATCAAGTTTTAATAATTTTATTATACCTTAAAATTTGCAATTTTAAATCATATTTGAATATAAAACTTAATAAAAGAGAAATTTCTCGTTAATAAATTTACAATTTATCGCTTATATACTCAGCCATTTTATTAGCGAAAATGACTTTTTTCAACAAATCATAAAGATATTGGAACTTTATATTTTATTTTTGGAATTTGAGCAGGAATAGTTGGAACATCTCTTAGTATTTTAATTCGAATAGAATTAGGAAATCCAGGATCATTAATTGGAGATGATCAAATTTATAATACTATTGTTACAGCTCATGCTTTTATTATAATTTTTTTTATAGTTATACCTATTATAATCGGGGGATTTGGAAATTGACTAGTTCCATTAATATTAGGAGCTCCTGATATAGCTTTCCCCCGAATAAATAATATAAGATTTTGACTTTTACCTCCATCATTAATTTTATTAATTTCAAGAAGAATTGTAGAAAATGGAGCAGGGACAGGATGAACTGTTTACCCCCCTTTATCATCTAATATTGCTCATGGAGGTTCCTCTGTTGATTTAGCTATCTTTTCTTTACATTTAGCTGGAATTTCCTCAATTTTAGGAGCAATTAATTTTATTACAACTATTATTAATATACGAATTAATAATATATCATTCGATCAATTACCCTTATTTGTTTGAGCCGTAGGTATTACAGCTTTATTATTACTTTTATCTTTACCAGTTTTAGCTGGAGCTATCACTATATTATTAACTGATCGAAATTTAAATACATCATTTTTTGATCCTGCAGGAGGAGGTGATCCTATTTTATATCAACATTTATTTTGATTTTTTGGACATCCTGAAGTATATATTTTAATTTTACCCGGATTTGGAATAATTTCTCATATTATTTCTCAAGAAAGTGGAAAAAAGGAAACTTTTGGATGTTTAGGAATAATTTATGCTATAATAGCAATTGGATTGCTAGGATTTATTGTATGAGCTCATCATATATTTACAGTAGGAATAGATATTGATACTCGAGCATATTTTACTTCAGCTACTATAATCATTGCAGTTCCAACTGGAATTAAAATTTTTAGTTGATTGGCAACTTTACATGGAACACAAATTAATTATAGTCCTTCAATATTATGAAGTTTAGGATTTATTTTCTTATTCACAGTAGGAGGATTAACAGGTGTAGTTTTAGCTAATTCCTCAATTGATATTACTCTTCATGATACTTATTATGTAGTAGCCCATTTTCATTATGTTTTATCTATAGGAGCTGTATTCGCTATTCTAGGAGGTTTTGTTCATTGATATTCCCTATTTACCGGATTATTATTAAATCCCTATTTATTAAAAATTCAATTTATTTCCATATTTATTGGTGTTAATTTAACATTTTTTCCTCAACATTTTTTAGGATTAGCTGGTATACCCCGTCGTTATTCTGATTATCCAGATAATTTTATATCATGAAATATTATTTCTTCATTTGGTTCATATATTTCATTATTTTCCATAATTTTAATTATTATTATTATTTGAGAATCAATAATTAACCAACGAATAATTCTATTTTCATTAAATATACCATCCTCTATTGAATGATATCAAAATTTACCTCCTTCTGAACATTCTTATAATGAACTTCCTATTTTAAGAAATTTCTAATATGGCAGATTATATGTAATGGATTTAAACCCCATTTATAAAGGAATATCCTTTTTTTAGAAATGGCAACCTGATCTAATTTAAATTATCAAAATAGAGCTTCCCCATTAATAGAACAAATTATTTTTTTCCATGACCATACATTAATTATTTTAATTATAATTACAATTTTAGTAGCATATTTAATAATAAATTTATTTTTCAATAATTATATTAATCGATTTTTATTAGAAAGTCAAATAATTGAATTAATTTGAACTATTTTACCAGCTATTACTTTAATTTTTATTGCACTTCCATCATTACGATTATTATATCTTTTAGATGAACTTAATAATCCTTTAATTACATTAAAATCAATTGGACATCAATGATATTGAAGATATGAATATTCTGATTTTAATAATATTGAATTTGATTCATATATAATTCAATCTAATGAAAATTTAAATAATTTTCGACTTTTAGATGTTGATAATCGTATTATTTTACCTATAAATAATCAAATTCGTATTTTAGTTACAGCTACAGACGTAATTCACTCGTGAACAATTCCGTCATTAGGAGTAAAAATTGACGCTAATCCAGGACGATTAAATCAAACTAGATTTTTTATTAATCGTCCTGGAATTTATTATGGTCAATGTTCTGAAATTTGTGGAGCAAATCATAGTTTTATACCTATTGTTATTGAAAGAATCCCTATAAAAAACTTTATTAATTGAATTAATAATTATTCATTAGATGACTGAAAGCAAGTACTGGTCTCTTAAACCATTTTATAGTAAATTAGCATTTACTTCTAATGATAAAGAATTAGTTAATAAATAACATAAATATGTCAAATTTAAATTATTACTTTTTGTAATATTCTTTTATTCCTCAAATAATACCTATCAATTGAATAATTTCATTATTATTTTTTATTTCTATTTTTATTAGTTTTATAATTATAAATTATTTTATTTTTAATTATAAAAATAATTTTAATTTTAAAAAAATTAATAAAAATAATTTAAAAAAAAAATTTTGAAAATGATAAATAATCTTTTCTCAATCTTTGATCCTTCAACAAATTTATTTAATTTCCCATTTAATTGAATTAGAACATTTATTGGATTATTATTTATTCCTTTTTCTTTCTGATTTTTTCCTAATCGTCATTATTTATTATGAAATTTTATTTCAAATAAACTTCATAATGAATTTAAAACTTTATTAGGACCAAATAGAATTAATGGATCAACTTTTATTTTTATTTCATTATTCTTTTTTATTTTATTTAATAATTTTTTAGGTTTATTCCCATATATTTTTACTAGAACAAGTCATCTTAATATATCCCTTTCATTATCATTAACATTATGGTTAAGATTTATAATTTATGGATGATTAAATAATACACAACATATATTTATTCATATAATTCCTCAAGGAACACCAACTATTTTAATACCTTTTATAGTAATAATTGAGACTATTAGTAATATTATTCGACCTGGAACTTTAGCAGTTCGATTAACAGCTAATATAATTGCAGGTCATTTACTTTTAACTTTATTAAGTAATACAGGTATTAATATACCTAATTATTTATTAATTATTTTAATTATTATCCAAATTTTATTGTTAATTCTTGAATCTGCCGTAGCAATTATTCAATCTTATGTAATTTCTATTTTAAGAACTCTTTATTCTAGAGAAGTAAATTAATGTCTAATCATAATCATCCATATCACTTAGTTGACTACAGACCTTGACCCTTAACAGGAGCTATTGGAGTAATAACCTTAGTAACTGGTTTAGTTAAATGATTTCATAATTTTAATATAAACTTATTATTTATTGGATATATTATCGTATTATTAACCATATTCCAATGATGACGAGATATTTGTCGAGAAGGAACATTCCAAGGAAAACATACTATTATAGTATCAAAAGGTTTACGATGAGGAATAATTTTATTTATTATTTCTGAAATCTTTTTCTTCATTTCTTTTTTCTGGGCATTTTTTCATAGAAGTTTATCCCCAAATATTGAAATTGGATCAATTTGACCTCCTACTAATATTTTAGTATTTAATCCATTTCAAATTCCTTTATTAAATACTATTATTCTTATTACTTCAGGAATTACAGTAACATGAGCTCATCACGCTTTAATAGAAAATAATTATACTCAAGTTTCACAAAGATTATTTTTAACTATTATACTTGGATTTTATTTTACTATTTTACAAGCATATGAATACTTAGAAGCTTCTTTCTCAATTGCTGATAGAATTTATGGATCTACTTTTTTTATAGCAACAGGATTTCATGGTTTACATGTAATTATTGGAACAATTTTTCTTTTAACATGTTTTATTCGTCATATTAATTTTCATTTCTCAAGAACTCATCATTTCGGATTTGAAGCAGCAGCATGATATTGACATTTTGTTGATGTAGTTTGATTATTTCTTTATATTTCAATTTATTGATGAGGAAATTAATTATTTATATAATATATTTAGTATATTTGACTTCCAATCAAAAAGTTTAATAATTTTAATATAAATAATTATATTAATATTAATAATATCTTTTATCATAATAACAATTGCTAATATTTTCATATTAATTTCACTATTAATCTCAAAAAAATCATTTCTAGATCGAGAAAAATGTTCACCATTTGAATGTGGATTTGACCCTAAATCTTTAGCTCGAATTCCATTTTCTTTACATTTCTTTTTAATCACAATAATTTTTTTAATTTTTGAT